>NW_021633641.1:0-282398 GCF_004799145.2 Neltuma alba
AATTTGAAAAATAAAATAAGCAATTAATTAAGAATTTCTAGAAAAAGTTAACTCCTTAACTTTCTAAAAAGTTTAGTAAATTATATTGAGCTAAGCAAGGCCTAAAATGCCCAAAGAATAAAGAAAACGCAAGTTTTATTCATAGGCTAAGACTAGAAAAAGATCTGTTAATTTAAAATAAATATATAAACAAAGACAAATAACAGTGATAATATCAGTAAATAGTAAATATATGAGTCATTGGCTTCATTTCTCAATTGTACATGAGAGTAAGGAACGCGCGCGCGTGAACAGAAGGGCATAAATATAGAATTACAAACATAATTAAAATGTATTCTTACCTTTTTTTTTTTTTGGCTTCTTCTTTTCCTGAAAGATGCACGAAGCTACGGATGAAAAGAAGAGTTGAAGGAATAATTGTGAAGAAACTAGAACGCAGAAACAGCTAGCAAACCCGAAACAAGTCCTGCATGAATGAAATCTAATAAATAATAAACTGAACTGCTTGAAAAATAACTATATGTGATTCATAAAATTCTGATCTAAATATTATAACAGATAAAGCATATAAAAGACTAAACGGAGAAGGAAAAGCAAACAAGAATAACAATATTCACACAAGAGGGAAAGAAACATAATAAGACTGGAAGATTTTACCGATTTTTTCCTGAAGAGACTTTGTTGGAGTACAGAAGTTGTGAAGAAGTAGAAATGTGAGCAACGGAAGGCAAACTGATAGAACGGATAGGGTTACAAGTGGGCATGAGGATGACATTTAAAGAGATAAAATGATTAAAAAAAAAAAAGGCAAACTGCTAGAACGGATAGGGTTACAAGTGAGTATGAGGATGACATTTAAAGAGATAAAATGATTTAAAAAAAAAAAAAAAGAGGAAGTCAACTTCAAAGTCTTCCCGCGCGTAGAATTAGACAGCCCAGTAATTTCATCTTTCATATGCCTCGACATCCACGTCCTTTCCCTCTTGTTCTTTGTTGTTCTTTTGACTCTTTAATTTCTGTTTGAATGCATTCGGATTTGTCCTTCCCAATTCAAAGAATCTATCCACATCGCACAATCACTGGATTGATCATGATTTTGGTTTTTTCAGGATGTTTTTTTCCATCAGAATGTTACTGTATATGTTCGTGAACCTTATTATGTAATTGGCTAATTGCTTTCCTTTTAATTTAATATATTTTTTTTAAAAAAAAGTAAGGAGAACACGCGCGAGATGGAGGAAATGCCAGTTTAAAAAGTATATTTCTCAGAGGTGCCTAATTTAGAGTACTAGTATTATTATGGTCATCAGATTTGCTGGAATAGAGGTTGTCGTAACGTTATTCTTGACTCTGACTGTATCGAGGCCATTAGTTTAGCTACAAGAGGGTATGATACCAACCATCCTTATAGTGATATTGTTAATAATGACATTACGATTTTGATTCGTAGAGAGTGGCAGATCCAGATCAACCAACTGCTTAGAGATATGGCCTTAGCTGATCATTTTGTCAAGATTTCCCACAATATGGTGGATACTTCTTGCATCTTTGATAACCTCCGTCTTTTTTCAAGAGAGAAGTGGATGATGATTGAGATCTTTTGTTTTAAGGTTGTTTTGATTCAATAGCATTTAGTTATATTCCAGTACTATGTGTGTATAAACTTTTCAGAGTACTAATGCTTTTCTGTATCACTACTTTAGGTTAATAAAATTTTTAAACAAGTATTTTTAAGCAGTTTTTCCTAATTTAAATGTATTATTACCTTTCTCTGTTGCCTTTTCTTTTCCTGAAAGACGGACGAAGCTGTGAACCGAATAATGGAGGAAAAAGAACAACAGACAAAAAGCTCAGCGAAAAAGAAGTCCTGCTTATTTACAAAAGTATCAATTTTTTAAAAAAATAAAATTATGCTTTTTTAAGATATTCAATGAATGCTTTAAAATCTAATAAATAGTGCCATCCCACGTGTAAGATGCCTCAATAATTACTTCTCTAATCCTATTTATAAGATATTTTAACATGTTTATCTTGTCCTTATGCTATTATTACTCTTATAAATAATTATGTTGAAAGATGTGATTAAATCAACTACTTAATGTTGCTCATGATTAAATTCTCAATTCAGAACAAAAGAATATGAATCCTACCAATCAAAAGAGTTGGCCTTATGTCATGGTACTGCATAGAGACTACATGTGGAGTTTGACGAGGATAGGAGAAAATTAGTACAAGGTACGAAGGATAAGATCTCGGACGATATTTTAGTATATGTCTTTCTATCTTTGTTTCTATTATCTTAGCTGTATAGGTGCTTTTAACTTAATTAAAAGCATTTTATACTTAGGAGGTCATCTATGATTTCCCGTCCATTCCTGAGATGAAGAAACATTAGCTACAACAAGTACATAATTAATGGAACTGGAAAGATATTCAAGTTAATGCTGAGTAGGCTATAAATTCGAGGAGACAAGAAAATAAGAATTAAGCCAAGTTAAGAAAAAAGCTTTCCTTGATCAAGAGACTTGTAGACAGTTTGTTTGATTATAGGAAGATCCTGAATTTTAGGGCAGTTTGTTTAATCACTAACTTAATTCATTTGATTTAATTTACTTCACTGATTTAGTTCATTTTGTTTTATTTAATTTACAGAAAGAAGACAAATAGAAAAAACTAAACTCTGGATAAACAAAATCTGATTATATTATTCTTACCTTGTCCAAGCCCTGTGACTGTGAATTTGAAATTAAAAAAAAATGTTATTAATTTCTACAACTATCCATTATATAGAGCAGAATAACCAGAGCGAATGTAAAAGAGTAAACAGAATACGTAGAACACGCAAAGAGCAAAGCCCAAAAAAGTCCTGCAAAAATAAAAAGATAACATACAGAGTGAAATTTAGTACTAATTGAACTTACAAGGTTAATTATGAATAATATTTTTCATCTGCATACTTCTACAATGAAGATTCACACCTTCTTCTTCTTCTTCTTTTTTGTTGCCTTCTTTCTCCGTCGACTTGAATGATGTTCCACAGAGAAATCTGCTTTTGTTTTATAAAGGCAGAAATATGAGGAAAGGGAGCAGCGAAGAGAAAGTGAAAGGAAGTGAGAGATAAAAACATAAACAGAATTTTAAGCAATGCAAGAAGAAGAATTACGAGCGCGCGATATAATAAGTTTCTTTAACTAAATCAGTTTACATAAAAGGGGAAACAAGACATCATGATAATTTGATGATGATGAGGAGAAGGCATTTCGATAATGCAAAACTTTTATTATTAAAAAATATCTAATAAATTGATGAAGTGGAAAATAAAAGGAAGAAATAAACAAACATATATAATATCAGCCAAACAACTCAAAGAAACAGGTCTTACAAATTTTACAAATTTTAAAATGAAATATTTAATTTAAAAAGTTACAAGATCCAGCTATATAGAATGCGTCCGAATATTGAAAATCGCCATTAAAGAGCTCGAGCTATGTGGAAGTCCATATAACGACGGAAATAGAAAATAAACAGATTATGTATTCTTACCTTCGTTTTCTCTGAAATTTGAGTGTTGTTTTGAAGAGAAAATAGAAGAGATTCTGAGATCTAAACGTAAGAGGTTAAGCAGAGCGCAAGAAGTGCAATGATGAGAGATGAGCAGATACTGAACAATACTCAGATTTCAAACATGAGCATCCTTAATGAACAATTAAGAAGTTAATTTAGTCAAAGTCTTCACCAAAATAATTTTTTAGGATCCACTTTTCTATTATTATATTATTATTGTATGAAATGCCTCACGGGTAATTGATTCCTATCCTTTTCTGAAAGCAATCACGCTTGAGAAAGGATTATTTTTTATTTTGCGTCTCTTTATTTAATGTTTGGTTCTTTATATATATATATATTATATATATTTTTCTAATAGAGACAGTCTTATTTAAAGTATTATTAGACATTAAATATGAATAACTCTTTCTATATGATCCATACGTTTCACTTGTAAATTGTGAATAGTTTTTAAAAAATTGTAAATTCTCTAAAATAAGGAAATTACATAAAAAAGTTAAAAATTACAATATTTCCATTCAGACAACTTTAGAGGTTAAAATCATAGGGGAGAAACTTATATTTGATCTAGTATTTTATAAATATAGTTAAATGATAAAAATACAGTTATATCAAAAGGTTATTAACAAGTTGTGAACAGGCAATAAAAAGTATTAAACAATAAATGATGAGAAATGTACTGACAATGACAAAATATTTATTAATAAGTTATAAACTGACAATGACAAGTATTAAACAACTAATGACAAGAAATGTGTTGGCAATGACAAGTTTAATAACTTTTTTTTTTTAAAAAAAACTGATATAAAAGTATTTTAGTCATTTGACTATATTTACAAATATCAAATCAAGTACTACTTCCTCTAAGATTTCGACCTCTTAAATACCTGAATTACTTCTCAGGTTCTATTTATAGGCCAGAGATAGAATTTTTTTTTCCTATTTATAAGTCATTTCATTAAATTTTCAACGTGAATGTACTATTATCATTAATTTATTATAATGCAAGTAGTTATATCTTTTAAAAGATGCATATATTAAATATGAATAAAATTAAAAAATTATTATATTTTAATAAAGAACTAATACATTTTAAATTATTATATGACAAAATTACCCCCTGCTTACTAGAAGGGATGCCCTCTGGGCCAGGTTTCTAAGAGAAAAGTACAATGTGTGTCAGATAGAATGCCAATGATCAACGAGCACAAAAGCAGGTCTGAAGCTGGGAAAGGAATTACAACGGGACTTGGCTGAAAAGTGGTGACTGCGGAGTGATTGATTCCTAGAAAGTTAGCTGGGTTTCCAATCAAGAACCTTTGGAAACATACATCTTGCACAACATTCCGAATGACCTGATGAACTTGAAATTGAGTAACTTCCTAACATAGGCAATTGATAAGGCCTCTATTTTTACCATATCATTTTTATATCTTTTTAAGAGTTTTTTATCAACTAAAATAAATTAATTCGCATTTAGTTTAATTAATTTGAATTAAAGACTGATTTATTAAAATAAAGCAAAAGGGGGTAATTTTGTCATATCATTATGTTTGTTCTTAAATAATTTATTTTGGGGCTTCATGACATTGCATTATTTGAAATTGTTTTGCTTTGCAGGAAAATTGAGATAAAAAGCTCAAAAGAATTAATGGGAATTGATGGTTAGAGAGTTATTGCAATGAAGGACTGAAACCCACCATTTGGAAGGCAAGCGTTAGGGTACTGTGTTAAAATTCTTCTTCCTCGACAAAACAGAGCAAGCCTCGACCAGAGACAAAAAAAAAAAATCCTTTCTCAATCCCATTTTTACTCTCCACTTTCACCATCAGCGGCCTCCGCCGTTAATCCTCCTTCCCTTCATCAACATCTGGAAAAAAAATCTTCAAACACGGGTTTTTTTTTTTTTAACTTTATTGAATTGGCTTAATAGCATTATGTGTGTTTTACACATATTAGCATACGAATAAAGTTAAGATGATAAAGTTATGCACCCACAATTTAACAAGTTTCAGATTAATATTATATTGACTTTTTCTCTTCTGGTGAGGTGCTTCTTTTGAAAAAGACAAAAGATTGGACCATGCAATACCATATTTGTGTTTGTATGTGTAAGGAATAATAATAATAACATAAACACGATATAAAATAATAGAAATTGCAGAAACTTGATCAAATAAGAATACATCCTTACTTTTTTTTGGGCCAAATTTCAGTGTTAAACCAAGAGAAACTATAAGGGATTCTCGAACCAGAACACAAGAATGCAAATCCTGTCAATAAAAAATGTGTGAGCCTTAGTTACGAGCGAAATAATATTGATTAAAAAAATGTATAATAAGCATGAGATTAAAGTGGTCACCAATTAATTCATTCACATAATCACAAGCAACATACATTTCTTTTCTTTTCTATTGTACTGTAATGTACAGATGTTGGGCTTGTGTTGCCGTGGCCCAGAAGGTTGCCGGTTTGCACCTATTTTGCATTCATTGCCAATAAACGTTGGGCTCAAACTGTGTATCTCAGTGTATGGACCTGTTATTAAAATGCAGGTAATAATAATTGGTTTTCTGGGCCCAATGTGCATGTTGTGTCACAGGGAATTTGCATTTCGCGAGGCTCTTTTTTCAGAAAATTTCAATTATTTATAATTAAAAATATTTGAATTATAATATAAATATCAAAAGGCTAAAAGATTATAATTCAAACTAATACAAAAATCATAATGTACATTTACCATTTTTAGATCATTTTAATAGCAATAAAGAAATACTGAATGACATCCAAATTTCAAAAGGAATTGAAAAGAAGGAAAATAAGACCTTTTTGC
This sequence comes from Neltuma alba, assembly GCF_004799145.2. Classification (NCBI taxonomy): domain Eukaryota; kingdom Viridiplantae; phylum Streptophyta; class Magnoliopsida; order Fabales; family Fabaceae; genus Neltuma; species Neltuma alba. Next base: position 6,401 of record NW_021633641.1, read on the forward strand.
TTTTGACCATGCAAAACTATTATTATTAAAAAATTTCCAAAAATTAATGAAGAAAAAAACAAAAAACAAATAAAAAACATCTAGCAGCCAACAACAGAGTACTACTGATTTTACAAATCTTAGAATGCCATATATATATAATTTATATAATAATTTTGAATGGCAGGAGTTACCGAATCACCATTAAAGACCTCAGTGAAACTGTGAATCAATAAAATAATAGAAACGAAACGTACAAATAAAAGAAAACACATATATTCTCACGTTTGCTTTTTTTTTTTTTTTTTGGCTTTGGAGATTTCTACCCACAGAGAAGTCTACTTTTTTTTCGTTTTTGCCTTGGAGATTTCAGCCTGCAGAGAAGTCTCCTTTTTTTTTTTTTTGGTCTGGAATTCCAAAGAAGAAAAAGAGTATTAAAAAAAAAAGAGATTCTTGGATCATATGTTGATAACGCTAGAACATAGTTAAGCAAAAGCGCATACAAACTTCTATATATGGTGAGAGATGGAGTCATACAATAGCCACAATCAGATTTAAAGACAGCATTAGTCTCCTTAATTAAGTAGTTAATTCCTTAATTTAGTCAGACTCTTGAACAAGATATCTTTCTAACTGGGGAGCACAGTCCACTTGCCACTTATTATTATTATTAGAGTAAAACACTTTCACAGTGTTTCTATTTGTTTTAATTATGCTGACATTTCTATATTTTGAAGACAAACCATTGAATCCAAACTCTTAAATCTGTTAAAAAAAATTTTTAAAACTATTTTTTAATTGAGATTACTAATTTTCCTGCCATCATATTTAAGCCCTGATTTATATATGTTAATTAAATTTAGAAAGAGAAAAAAAAAATGATGACACTGCAAGAACAAATATGGAGAAGACACACCTAACTATGAATAACTAAAAAGGTATGAAGCTTCCTACTTGTTTTCCCATTTAAATGCCACTAAACACACAGTTTCGCATGTCCGTTGTAATGAAAGTCATAATCAAAATGCTAAATATGATTGGAAGGATGCTTCAATTGATATATATATATATATATCTATGTATAAGAAAAATAATAATATAAACATAAAAAATCAAATTAGAATACATTCTTACCTTTTTTGAAGGAAAAAGATATGTTTGAGAGTCGTTTAGCGTTGTTTCACAGAGAAACAGGGAGAAAATAAAGAAATTCTTAAATCAAAACCCAAGAGCACAAACCTGTTAACAAAAAAAAAAAAAAAAAAAAACAGCGAGGCTTTAATTATAAGAGAAAATATGTAATAAGTATGATATTAAAGTGATCATCAGTTAATCCATTCATGTAATATATTCTTTGATATCACAAGGAATATGCATTTCTCTTTGAATTTTTTTTAATAAGCAAGGAGCAAGCATTTCGCAGTTCTCCTCTTCCAGAAACTTTCATCTTTTTTAATAATTGAAAATATTCAATTATAATATAAAGAGAAAATGGCAGAAAAATATTCCGAATTTCAAAATTCCCAAATGGTCAGTTGAATAAACAAAATCTCAGTATAGGTATAAGTGATCAAATTAGGATTTACGAATTTACTAAAATGACCATACTGTCTTTTATTTTATTTTATCTTATTTTAAAAAAAAATACCAAGCACCCTTATCAACAGGCGATTGGCGGAGCTCCAGTGCCAAAGGCAACTACTAGAGTTCAGACGGGCCATCGTCACTAAAGCTCCAGCAGTCAGTCGATGACCAGTCACTGGAGCTCCGACAGCTTACAATTATTTTTTATAGAGATTTTTACAACTTTAATACTGAAACGAAATGGTTAGGTAAATAAACGAGAATATGTAGAATTGCGCAAAGATTTTAATATATATATATATATATATATATATATATAGCAAAAAGGGAGATTAGACATTTGATAATGCAAAATCATTATTGCTAAGAAAGATATCTAAACTGATCCAGCCAGAGGAAAATAAAAGAAGAAAAGTAGAGAACAGAATAGTTGCCGAACAAACAACTAATAAAAACAAGTCTTGCTAATTTTAAAAATTTTAAAATGAAATATTTAGTTTTAGAAGTTACAGAGTAATATACAATAAGTATGAATATGAAAATCGCCATTAAAGAGCTTGAACTCTTTGTAAGTTAACAAAATAATATAAATAGAAAATAATACAGTTAAAAAGAAAATACATAATACATTCTTACCTTCTTTTTCTCTTTGAAATGAGAGCGTTGTTACGAAGAGAGAGAGAGAGAACGGAAGAGACTCTGAGATCAGAACGTGAGAGGCTAAGCAGAGCGCAAGAAGTACGGTGATGAGACATGAGTTGATGCTGAACAATACTCAGATCTGGAAACATCACTCTCCTTGATCAACAATTCCTTTAGTGAGTCAAAGTCTTCGCCATATGTTTTTTTCCTCCAAAAAAGAATAGTCCACTTAATGCCTTTCAGCTATTTGCTTCTTATCCTTTTTTTTTTTCTTTTGTCTTTTTTTGTAAAGTAAGCACGCTTGAAAACGAGATGACTTTTCATTTTGCGCGTTTTTATCAAATGTTTTTCTCTTTTTTTTAAAGGAGGTTGCGGAATCTAATTTCAAGCGGCTTCCGGAAATATATCCAACCTGGAGAAGAAAAACTCAGCAGATAACAGGCTGTTGTGGAATTTAATCTAATTTCAAGGTAGTTGTGTGAAGTGTGACGATGTACGAGTCTTTCTTACCTAGAGGTTATGCTAAGAGTAAAATTAATATACAAACATATACACACACACACTCCTCTGGTCTTATTTATAAAATAGAGAGAGAAGACAGTTTTTGATCCTAATTATAGGAGATTAAGAGCAATTTTTTTTTTTTTTGATAATAATGAGAAACCTTATCCAGAGCCTACACGACCGCTTGCCATAGCCTTGCGGTCATCAACCAAAATATAAGATAACTCCCTGGGAATATCAACAATAACATGAAACCTCTCGCTGCAGCAAGTCCTTGTTTAGCAATGAAGTCAGCAGCTTCGTTAAATTCCCTGTTCACGTACTCAATATTCACCGCCCCACTCCCTGCTCATCAACAAGCGAATTTCACGAATGACATCATGCTCATAGTGGTGTTCCTCAGCATCAGAAGTAATAAGCTCAATAGCATTGCTTGAATCAGACTCCAAGATAATCTTACGGTACCCGCAATCCCAAGCAAGCTTCATTCCATGTAGGCACCCCCATAGTTCTGCATGAAGTGCATCCCCATGCTCCAGATGATGTAGGAACCCCCGTAGAAACTCTCCTTCTGCATTTCGTAGTAAACCACCACACGCACAGCTGTGATTAACAGAAGAATAAGCTCCATCCACATTGATTTTAATCCATCCTTGTGCCGGGGGTTGCCAGCCATGCTTCCTAGTAGCCCATCGGATTTCCGGAAGTGACGCACCCGAAAGTGCTTTCTGATGACGCTTAATATTATCTAACATAGCAGTAGCGTTAGCTATTATATCTTCATTATACACCTTCTTTCCTTCGAAAAGATAAAGGTTCCGACGACGCCAAAGCCACCAGCAAATCACAGAAAAGATGCTCTTCCAGTTTTCACCGTTGATCTGCTTAGTGGTAATATTCCAACCTAGCCATTCATTGAAGTTCATCATGCAGAATTTTCGCCACATAGAAGGAGGTACCAACTTTTTCCAGAGGATTCGAGTTTCATGACAATCACGGAAGACATGAATAAAGTCCTCCTCCGCTTCTTTTTTACAAACTGGACAGCAATCATCATCCCCCAGACCTCGTTTCCTTCTAATAGTGTTTGTTAAAAGACTCTTACGAGCTGCTAACCACACATCATCGATCTACAGCGTTGGGGATAGGCAGTTTCCATATTTTTTTCCCAAAGCGGGTCAGAATCCATACCAGCAGTCGATAGCAGTTCATAGGCTGACTTAACTGTAAATTCCACTACGTTCATGTTTCCATCTCACTGTGTTTCTGTTGGCAGCAATCTCCATACCTTCCTCAACCTTTTTCCAAGTCTTCTTTATTCCTAACCAGACGTTGGAGCCACCCCTTCCAACATCAATCTTGGAATAAGATCATTACCACACCGATATTTATCACGAACAACTTTGACCCAGAATCATTACGGCAATTAACAAGTTTCCATCCTAGCTTCATGAGATGAGCTTGATTTTGTAATCTGGCATGTCTCATACCAAGACCTCCTTTTGCCTTCAATTTACAAACTGAGTCCCAAGCTACCAGTGAGACCTTTTTCTGATCCTCCATATTGCCCAAAGGGAAGTTCCTGTTCAGTTTGTCAAGGGCCTCACAAGAAGTAGCTGGGAGTAGAGATGTCTGCATGGCGTAGGAAGGGATAGCTGACGCCACTGAGGTGATTAGAGTAGATCTTCCCGCAAGGGATAAAGAATTGGTCTTCCATTTAGCCAGGCGGTTCTTCTAACCTTATCAACAGTCTCCTTGTACGTATCTTTGCCTACTCTCTTTTGATGAAGAGAAACACCTAGATACTTCCCCAAGTCTGCTGTTTGAGTAAATCCCATGTAAGTACTATCTCTGAACACCTGTTGTGATTGACGTTAGATGAGAAAAACACACGTTTTAGAGAAATTAACCTTAAGCCCAGAACAATTGCAGAAAGTATCTAGACATTTTTTTATCAATGACGCTTGTTGCAAGGAAGCTTCTGCAAATAAGATGACATCATCCGCAAAAAATAAATGGGAAATAGGTGGCCCACTTGTCGTTAATCGAATTGGTTTCCAGTCTTCATTAAGAATTTTCTCTTGGATGAGATGAGCTAATTTCTCCATGCAAATCACAAACAGATAGGGTGAGACCGGGTCACCTTGTCGGACCCCTCTTGATGTTTTAAAAGAATCTGCCTTATTTCCATTCCACAGTAGTTGTAATTCAACTGATTTAATACAATGTTCAATAATGGTGGTAAAAGACGATGGAAGATTCAACTCCTTCAAACAGCCACTCAAGAATTGCCAATTAACTCTATCATAAGCCTTTTCAAGGTCAATTTTAATAGCCATGTACCCCTTCTTCCCTCTCAAATTTCTCATTGAGTGGATGACTTCTTGTGCTACAATAATATTATCAGAACCATGACGCCCAGGCACAAAACCACACTGATTAGGAGAAATTATTTGTGGTAAAAATTTCTTCATTCTATTGGCCACAATCTTACACTACAAAAAAATTGACTTTCAGTGGCGACAAAAGTCGTCGCTGAAAGTACAAAAGTCGCCGCCGAAAGTTTTTTGCGGCGACAAGTCGCCGCTGAAAAGTCGTTGCCGTAGCAGCCGTGGCTGAAAACTTTCAGTGGCGACTAAAAAGGTCGCCGTTAAAACTTTTTTGTCGCCGCTGAAAGTAATGCCTAAGAAGAATTGGCTTTACCAATGCCACGTCATCACCGCCCGGTGCCACGTCATCGTCTCTGGCCGCCACGTCAGCACCGTCGACCTCCTCCGCGTCATCACCATCGGCGGCCACGTCATCACCGCCGCCGACCGCCACATCATCACTAGCCACCTCCACGTCATTGCCACGTCACTCCCTCCTCGCCACGTCATCGTCTAAATATTTTCACCTTAAATGTCTTCTTCTTCCAGGTTCGAACTCGTGATCGCCTCCCTTCGTGTCCAACCTTCTAGCCGCTGAGCCAGATTGAATTGTTTATTAATATTGAAAATAAATATATATTATTATATTATACTTTCAGTGGCGACAAAAAAAGTCGCCGCTGAAGGTCCTTTCGGCGGCGACAAAAAAAGTCGCCGCTGAAGGTCCACTTTCGGCGGCGACAAAAAAAGTCGCCGCTGAAGGTCCACTTTCGGCGGCGACAAAAAAAGTCGCCGCTGAAGGTCCATTTTCGGCAATTTGTTTATTAATATTGTAAAATAAAATACATATTATTATATTATACTTTCAGCGGCGACAAAAAAAGTCGCCGCTGAAGTCCACTTTTGGCAGCGACAAAAAAAGTCGCCGCTGAAGGTCCATTTTTCGGTAATTTGTTTATTAATATTGTAAAATAAAATATATTATTATATTATTATCTTTCAGCGGCGACAAAAAAAGTCGCCGCTGAAAGTCCACTTTGGGCGGCGACAAAAAAGTCGCCGCTGAAAGTCCATTTTCGTCAATTTGTTTATTAATATTGTAAATAAATATATATTATTATATTATACTTTCAGCGGCGACAAGAAAAGTCGCCGCTGAAAGTCCACTTTCGGCGGCGACAAAAAAAGTCGCCGCTGAAGGTCGCCGCTGAAAGTCTTGGTTTCAGCGGCGACTTTTTGGTGTCGCCGCCGAAAGTGGACTTTCAGCGGCGACTTTTTTTGTCGCCGCCGAATGTCGTCGCCTAAAGTCTATTTTTTTGTAGTGTTAGTAATCACTTTATAAACAACATTGCACAGACTAATGGGTCGCAGATCCTTAAAAGTTTCAGGAGGGTCATTAATGCATATTTCTTCTTGTGCATATTTTACCTTTCCTTTATTATTGTATTGACTTTGTTTACATAGGCATAATGCATATTAAATAAGGATAAAATTAGAAAAGTCATTAAATTTTAAATAAAAGTTAATGAAGTTAATTTAAGACTTTCCTTAGTCTATGTAAAAAATGTTGAAAGTGACTTATAAATAGGATCAGAGGAGAATATACCACTTTGAGAGTATGTACTCTTTCCATGAACAGACCAAAAAGTTAAAAGAAAAAAATTAGGTTGCAGATTTTGATTGAATTAATTTTTAATTGTGACTTTATTTAATTTAGTCCCATAAATGCGATTCATTATGGAGTCTCATGTTACCCTTAATCTTGATGTGCAATGAATTTTTTCCCATTATAAGATATATTTAACCAACTCACTAAAACTAAGACAAATATTAGATTATTTAATTCTAGTTGAAAATCAAAAAAATTCAAATTTATCCCTATTATGTCAAACAATACTTCAATCTGACTTGGTATATATTGTTGGCAAAAAAAAAAAAAACAATCTGTCTTAGTATATATTACTGTATCGAAAAATTATATACAAAAACATAAATTATTTCTTAATTAAGGAGTCATAAAAGAATTGTACCATACTTTAATGGGCGGTAATAGTAAAAAAGTGTTACCATATTGCAGAATATCAATGACAAGTTTTGTGCAGCAATAATAATAAGATCAGTTAACCTCTTATTTTGCTCATGATTGATGCTAATCATATCTCTAAATCTTGTAATTATCTTTCTTCTTTGAAAATTTGATCAATAAATTCTACATATAAGATGGAACTCATATTTCATATCATTCCTACTCGTCACTAAAAAAAAAAAACATCAAATTAGCGATGGAATTTTTGTCACTAATCAAAATTAGCAATAAATTAGTGATGAAATTTATTAGCGACAAAATTAGTGATGGAATTTTTTACTTCACTAATTCCACCGTCACTAAATAATTAGGGATGGAATTTAAAATTCTGTCACTAATTAGTGACGGATTACTGAAGAAAATTAGTAATAAAATTTTTTTGTCACTAATCCGTCACTAATTAGGGATGGATATTTCATAAAGATTTTGTTGCAAAATAGTGAGAGATTTATATCACAAATTGATGACGAAAATTTTCATCACTAATCCGTTGCTAATTATTTTTCATTTTATAAATTTAAAATACTACATGGCAATTATTAATTGCAAACACTTGTCATGTTTGTGACTACCACCTTGTCACCAGCTACCACCTCACATTCTCCTCTCTCTCCCATGTCACCATCTCATCTTCTCATCCACATCATCACCACGTGTCCATCACTATGAGCCACCACTTCATTAATGGTTGCCACCTTACCAACTCCTCTCTCCCCCATGTTGCCATGTCATCTTTTCGTCCACGTCATCGCCACGTGTCCATCATTGTGACCTGTCACATGATCACTGGCTTTGCTAGTTGAGTTATGAAGCACCTGCAAAATTTTTATGTAAAAATAAATATATATAATATATATAAGATTTCTAATAATAAATACAAATATATATAATAAATATTATGTCATAATTTAATATATTATTATTTATTTGAATTTAATTTTTATATTTTAGTAAAAATTTCTAATACTTTATATTTTTATTCAAATATTTAACGAAATAATAAGTATATCATATATTTTTTTTTATTTTTTTCTTTATAATATTTGGATTTTTTAATTTTCATATAAATATTATTTAAAAATTGTGATATATTATATTTTTATTTAATAATGAGTTAAAAATAATTATTATCTATTTATATCATATTTTTTGTGATGGATTAGTGACAAAATTGAGGCGGGAATTAGTAACAAAAAAAGTTTCATCATTAATTTCCGTCACAAAATGTTTAGTGATGGGAATTAGTAAGGGATTAGTGATGAAAATTAGTGTCGGAATTTTTTTGTCACTAATCATTTAAAATAGAATCAACGATGGACTTGTGACACAATTTAGTGATGGAATTTTATCCCGTTATTGATCTGCAGCTAATTTAGTGATGGAAGTCACTAATTTAGCGACGAAAAATTTCGTCGCTGAATTCCATTGCTAATTTTGTGACCAAATTTAATGAGAGATTAGTGATGGATTAGCAAGAATTTTATTCCGTAGCTAAATTTCGTCACTAATCCCCATTTTTTTTTGTAGTGTGTATTAATTAGATCACCTCATCTCATCTCATATTAAGCAAATAAAAGGGTGACAAAATTAAGTCGATGTCTTTGATTGAATTAATTTTTTTAATTGTGACTTTAATAAAATTTACCAAACAGGGCATGTTTTCCAATTTCCATTATGAAGTCTCATGTTGTCCTTAAATTTTACTATGTAAACAAGGCATATCAATCAAACATTTAATTTTATTAAAACTAAGGAAAAATTACTAAATCATTTAATTCTGGTTGAAAATTGGAGTAAATAAATTTTTCTGGAATTGGCCAGGAAAGGATGAACATCTGCTAATATATATATATATATATATATATATATATATAATTACCAAAGTTTCGCATTATTGATTGATGTTTTCTTTAAAGAAAGCAGCATGGGTTGTGAAGAGAAGTCCCAAGACACCTGTAAAGCGTAAAATAAATAAATAAAAACTTGATTATTATTATTTATTTTCGAAATAAAGTCTGAGAGGTGGGACTCACAAAATACTTTTATAAAAGTTGTATCTCCATGTTATATCCCATCAACTCGATAATTTGTTTCAGCTCTCAAAAATAAACTAATTATTTCAGCCCAGAAAGAAAAGTAGACTAATTATATATGTATATTAGATATTGAATTGTTCCAAAGCACAAATATAATTTTAAAAAAATAATAAGAGCTCTGACAGACGTGATTTGGTTATTGGTTTTGGTTAAATGTGTCCAATAATAGTCAATAGCTAGTTGCCCCAGTCAGAACACTAGGGGCTGTTTGGCAAATGGCCAAAATCATGATTTTGGTTTTGGTCAAAAATTTGATAAACAGGAAGAAAAATTAACAAACCACAATTTTTGTCTCAAAATTATAGTTTCAAAAAAAATGAATACATTCTACTTCTGGCTTAAATTGGAGAGTATGATTGTATCTGTCAGAGTAGATCCCAACAGTAATATAACTTTAACACCCCTTAATTATTTTTCTATAAACATATTTAATCTTATATGTTATAAATATATATACACATATTAATTATTTATTAATTACATTATCTTATATGTTATTAATTATGTTGATAAAAATATATTATTAACAATTTTATTCCTTTAAATTAAAATATATTATAAAATCTGTCTTTTATGTAATTATCATATTAACTTATGCTCTTTTTAGTAATTTGTATATATAAAAAGTATTTTTGATAACAACTATCTAAACACTCTTACTTTATTAGAACAACTTTTTTAAAAAATCTATTCTTCACAAAATCTATTTTCCAAAAGGTATTCTCCAAGCTATGGTTTGGTTTCATCCAAATACCCCCTTAGTTGTAGTTGAAATGAAACATGCATTCCAGCTTGTACACAAGGATAGTAAATTGGCGAAAAAATTCTATCTCTAATAACAGTCTTTTTAAAAAAATAGAATTCACAAATTTTATCAAATTCTATCGCTAATTCAATAATTTTTTACATAGTTATGTTGAATTCGTTGGTCAACTTCTTTTTTCAGGGAAAGATAATATTGAGACTACTAACAAGGTTGAATTAAAAGAAATAAATTAATTTTTCATAATATGATGAATCAATATTTAAATCCTTACAGGAAAAAATGTGCATATTAAGTATCTTACAATATCTTGAATAAGATTATATCTAATAGGAGGATGTACATAAGAATGAGACTTAAAGAGATCATTAGCCTAAATTACGGGCAACATTAAAAGCTTAGTTTAATCATTTCAACATAATAGCTTTTTAATGGCTGCTAAAGTATGTTGGATGTCAACATCGCATGACAAAGTGAAAGTTGAGATTTGTTAGATTAAAGTTGCCGTACATTTTTAACAACCTTCTAACACTTAAGACATGAGGAGTAATTCTTCCAAAAAATTAATTGTCATTGTTGTTATCATTTTATATAATAGAAGTTATGACTCGTTAAATGATTAGGCCGTGCAAAATCCCTAATTTAGATTTGTGGAGTTGGGAGGTATTTTCGTGCCATTTTCCTGAATAAAATCTTATTATATCAAGAATAGTTCTTCCGGAAAATGACAAAAAAAAAAGCTAAAAAATATGATCTTCTAAATTAGGCACCTAATACTTCAAAATTTAAGGAAAGAAAGTGGTGTCTGATATGGTATTTTGTAAATATAGTTAAATGATTAGTGTACCCTTATATCAAAAAGCTTATTACCAAATTGTAAACTGATAATGATAAGTGTTGAATAACTAATAACAAAAATATACTAATAATAACAAGTTATTTATTAATAAGTTGTGTACTATCAATAACAAATTTGATAGCTTCTTTTTTCAAATATGGTATAAAAGCATTTTAGTCATTTAACTGCATTTACAAAACACTATATTAGACACCACATCTTTTTTCATCATTTTCAACTCTTTGGTATCTAGATTAGGAAATGATAATTTCAAAAATCTTACTCTGAAATTTTCCCCAATTCTAAAGCACTTTTAAGCATATTCGAACTCCTGCGAATCGCTTTTGCTAAACGTCCATTTTTAACTAATGTTAAATGATTAATTTTCTGTGACTACCAAAATCTAATGAAAAATTTTAGAATACTCAAAAAGAAAGGATTAAAGTTGAAATAACTCTTTTTCTTTAAAAACAAAAAACAAAAAAGAGAGAAGGGAAGATGAACTCGTTGTATATTCAATTAAAAGAACAATTACTTATTTATCAAATTTTTGTAGTTCATATTTAAATGGATTTCTTTTAATTGTTAATAATTTTTTTGTAGACAAATGAAGACTCTCATGGAAGGAGAAGAGATATTGGTAAATATGGCGATCTTAGCTATATTGAAATGATTTCACTTCTTTTTTTTTTTTAAGAAAAAATAAATATGCACACAAGTTTTTTTTTCCGTAGTTAGAGTTGTGAATTGCCAAAAATGGTTCTCTCTGTGGCGAAATTCCCTAAGCTTAGCAATGCAAGAACGAAGATAGTGGAGGAGGCAGATTTGCTCCAGCAGAGTAGTAAGAAGATCAAAGCGAGCTCTCCAAACGATGGTGATGAAGAGATGAGGTAGAGATCTTTCTGTGAATTGCTAAAGGGGATTGGTTCAAGAGCCTTTGGTAACGATCATGGAAGGAGAGTTGAGGAGGATTTGGATTTTGGGCCGATGAAGTCACAAATTAAGGTTCTAAAGCACTCAAGAGGTAGATTCCTAGTTCCTGAATTTATCTTTTCTGATGTTGCTCTGCAGAAAATCAGAAAACCATATAAGCTTAGTCTTATTGTTAAACTATTGCGCAAGAGCTTAGGGCTTAGTAGAATGGAGCAGAGAATTCAAAAGATGTGGACTAGATCCGGGGTGGTGACTGTTGTGGACCTATCTAATGGTTTTTTTGAGGATTATGAACTAGCATTGTTAGGGGGCCCTTGGATGATTTCCGATTGCTATCTTAATGTGAGAGAATGGAGGCCTAATTTTGATCCTAATGTGGAGGCTGTCGAGGAAGTGTTAATATGGGTCAGATTTCCTGATCTACCCTTTGAATATTACGATGAAGATATCCTTGAAGCCATGGGTAATGAGATCGGCAAGGCTAATAAGGTAGAATGTCTACTTTTACTTTGTCCAAAGGGGGGTATGCAAGAGTTGGGGTTCAGATTGATTTAAGGAAGGTATTATTACCTTTGTACATCATTGATGGGAAGAAGAGACCAATTGTTTATGAACGTTTACACATGTTGTGTTTTTGCTGTGGCATGTATGGACACACTGAGAAGGAGTGTAAAGAAAAGGCTACAGATGTGAATGGTGAAAAAGAAGCACAAGGGGCGGATGGAATGAAAGAGGATTATGTGTTTGGGAGTCTATGGTGCAGTACACCAGAGATTTTCGTAGGTCCTTTCAAGGAGGGTTTAATGGTGATCAGTGGTTTTATGAGGGTCAAGGAAGGACACAGTCTCGTTTTGGTAACTTAGCAAATATGGCAGATGTTGAGAATAATGGGAAGCCTGTTGATGTTGAAAGGAAGGAGTCTGCGCAGAAGTATCATGAGAAAATATTGTATAAGAAAAAGAATGTGCCTAGATGTGAAGTTGAAAGCAATGTACACTCTACTGCCCAAGTTTCTAGTGAATGGAGCCTTGGTGCTTCTTAATAAAGATAGGAGAAGGCTAAAGGAGGTCAGGGAGAGGAGTATGGAGGTTCACAATAGGGGGATATTAGTAGTGAACAATGAGGGAGAATGTTTAAGGGAATTGGATGTGAATGTGGTGTATGAAACACCTGAAATAGCAAAAGAGCTACTTCATGTCAGAAAAAGCTTTGCTAGAAGGCCTCCTGATCAAGGGGGACGTAGTGTGGAGGAGGTTGAGAAGGATAATGGGAATTGGAGTGAGGCTATTATGAGCATTGACTAGCTTTTGGTTTTTGTTTGAGACCTATTTTTTTCCCTGTTCTTTTACATGGATAGTGACAAAAAATTTCTTGTCTGGAATTACAGAGGAGTGGGTAGTAAGAGATTTGAGAGAGGTCTTAGATTCTTGATTCAAGAAAGAAGACCTATTTTCTGGGGTTGCTAGAAACAAGAATTGATTATAGCAAGGCAGGGGAGATCTTTCGCAAAGTGGGCTATACGAACTGGTGTGCCGCACTGGGTGGGGTCTTTCTGGAGGTGTGTGGATTTCTTGGAAGGATGATGTATGAGATTTTTCTATATTAAAAGAAAACTCTCAATGTATCCACTTGAAGGTCAAGAATAGTAACGAAGCGGGATGGGTTCTAACTATTGCTTATGTCAGCCCTCGTGAGAGAGATAAGAAGATGTCTTGGGAAGACATGAGTTATTTGCTTCAGTTAATATCTTACCTTGGATGGTTATTGGTGATTTAAATGATATTCGAGACGTGAGGGAGGAAAAGGGAGGTGCTCTTATTAACCAATGCAAATGTGAGATTTTCGAGGAAAGAATTAATAATTGCAGTTTGATTGATATGGGGGCTTGGGGGAACAGGTTTACTTGGAAAGGGCCACTCATACCCGACTATGAAAGGGTGTTTGAGAGGTTTGGATAGGGGACTATGTAATACTAGATGGAGGGTACTGTTTCATAATGCAGTTGTCAAAAACCTCATTAGACTGTGCTGTTCTGATCATAGCCCTCTTTTGCTTTGCCTAAATGAAGATGGGGGTAATAGAGGGAGTAGACCCTTTAGATTTGAAGCAGCTTGGATGCTTCACAATGAGTTTGAAGATTTTGTGAAGGGTATTTGGATGGATGAAGTAAATCTGATGCATAGACTTGTGTCTCTTGAAAAGAAACTGTTGCTATGGAATCAGAATGTATTTTTGAATATTCAAAAGAAAAAGAAGGAGTTTCTGAGAAGAATTGATAGTATTCAGAAAAAGATAAGCAACTTTAACAGGTCGTGTAGACAACTATGTAATCTGAAACGTGAGTTGCAAAAGGAACTTGATAAGGTCTTATTGTAGGAGGAGGTCTTGTGGTACCAAAAGTCAAGGGGCGAGTTGATAAATGATGGTGATAGAAATACTAAATTTTATCATGTTTGTACTCTCTCTAGAAGGAGGAGGAATAAAGTGGCAATGCTAAAAAATGAAGAAGGGGATTAGGTAGAAGACCAAAGGAATCTTTGTTCCCCGAAGATAGATTGGGTAATATGAGTCCTATTGATAATAATGATGTTCAGGTCTCTTTCCCAGCTTTACTTGAAGAAGAGTTAGAGGGATTGGGTAGGAAGATTTTAGATGATGAGGTTAGAGAAGCTCTTTTCTTTATTGGAGGCTTTAAAGCTCCTGGAGCAAACGAGTTCCCTGCCACTTTCTTTCAGAAAGAGTGGAAGATTATTGGAAGGGAGTTATGTTTGCATGTTTAGAAGTTGTGGTTGGGGAAGGAAGATATAAAGGAAGTGAATAGAACTTTGCTGGTTCTAATTCCCAAAGTGGACAAACCTGAATTTTTAAAGCAAATGAGACCAATTGGCCTTTATAATGTGGTCTATAAATGTGTTACTAAGATTATTGTAAGGAGGCTTAAGCATGTGTTGGGGAAAGTAGTTGCTCTTGATCAGGTCAGCTTTGTTCTAGGTAGGCACATCCAAGAGAATATTGTAGTAGCCCAGGAAGTGGTACACTCGATGAAGAATATGAAAGGGAGCAGGTTTTTTTTCCATTAAGATCGATTTAGAAAAAGCCTATGACAGATTACATTAGAAGTTTATTGATGACATCCTCTTGGAAGTGGGGTTGGAAGAGGAATTCCGGGGGGTTGATTATGAAGTGTATTTCCTCTATTTTGATTTAGATCATTTGGAAGGGTGAAAAGATAGAGGAGTTTTGTCCAACTAGAGGAATAAGGCAAGGGGACCCTCTATCTCCTTATATCTTTGTGTTGGCAGTGGAGAAACTGACCAATATCATCCAAGAAGCCAGGCAGAAAGCAGATTGGGAATCAATTAAGTTTGGTAAACATGGCCCAGAGGTGTCTCATCTTATGTTTGCTGATGATCTATTCTTATTGGGGTGGCTACAAAGAAGCAAATGGAAGTCATTATGAACTGTTTGAACCATTTTTGCGCCCTCTCTGGGCAGAAGATAAATGCTAATAAATCGGCTGTTCTTTTTTCTAAGAATGTCTCTACTAAGACTAGGAAAAAGTTAAGTGATTGATTTGGATTTACGGCCACTGAGAATTTTGGAAATTACTTGGGTATTCCTCTAACGTACAACAGGGGAAGAAGCAAGAATTTCATATATATGATAGATAAGGTAAAGAAAAGATTGTCACGGTGGAAAGTGAATTGTCTAAGTTTGGTAGGAAGAATCACTTTGGCTAAATCTGTAATAAGAGCTGTTCCTATTTATCCTATGATGATAACTTTGTTGGCTAAAAATATCTCTGAGGAAGTAGAGAAAATCTAGAGGAATTTTATATGGGGCCATGAAGGGGATCAACACAAAATCCATTTAGTGGGATGGGAGAAGATACAGAGGCCAAGGAGTAATGGAGGCTTAGGATTATTGAAGTTGGAAGCTATGAACCAGGCTTGTTTGCTAAAATTTGCTTAGATATTGAGGAATGGGGGGAATGGTTTATAGGAAGAAGTGCTGAAAGCTAAGTATAATAATGGAAAAGAGCTCTCTTCAACCCTTCCAGCTCCAAAGAATGCCTCACCTTTGTTGCAGGACTTGGGAGTAGTTTGGGAAATCCTAAATGATTTTTCTTGGAAAGGAGTTGTTGGAGGAAAAGAAACTTCTTTCTGGCTTGAAGCATGGTTGGATAAAGATACCTTACTTATTAATCATTGTGAGACAAGCATAGAGGAGAAGTGTTTGGACTGGTCTATTTCTGATGTTGTCAGCAATGAAAGTGAATGGGAATGGGAAAATTTTTGAAATTTGATTAGTACAGAGGCTATAGATAAGTTACGGGCTTTTCTCCCTCCTTTTGAGAATGGACGTGATGTGATACTGTGGAGAGGTGGAAATGGATTTATTTGGTCAAAAAAGAGTATAGGAGCATAATGGGGGGTTGTTTGGGTGTGAAGGATAAGTTGTGGGATGCTACTTGGAAATGAAAGGGGCCAAAGAGGATTTGTTGTTTTCTGTGGCTTGTGGCTCAGGACAATCTCCATACAATGGCTCTAAGAGATTAGAGATGGGGAGCAGCAGGTGATTGTGATGTGTGTGGCTATTTAGAAACTACTTTTCATGTTGTGAGAGTTTGTAGCTTTGCGATGGAGGTCTGGAAGACTCTTGAATTTGACATTTAGCTTCAAACATTTTTTTCCCTCTAAGACTATATATGATTGGTTGCTTTTGAATTTGAAAGAAGAAAGGAAGATTAGAAATATACCTTAGGGTATCATCTTTGGGGTTTCTTGCTGGTATTTGTGGAAGAACAGGAACTCTCGACTGTTCGCTGGGGCATTTGGATCTTGTGGTGAACTAGCTCAAAAAATCTAGTACTTTGCCTCTGAAATTGCGAAAGCTAAGGATTGACAGACAGATTGAAGGCTTGCATTGTGGAGAGGGTGAAAGGATGGGAACCTCCTGAATCTGCATGGGTCAAACTGAATGTTGATGGAGCCTGTAATGGCGATCCAGATCTTGCAAGTTGTAGTGGAGTTTTGCAAGGGGAAGAGGGAAAATGGATATCTGGTTTTTCTCGAAATCTAGGTATCTGCGGAGTAGTTGAAGCTGAAAGTTGGGACCTTTTGCAAGGGTTGGAGTTGGCTTGGCAAAAAGGCTATCAGAAGATTATTGTTGAAATTGATTCTGAGATTTCAATTAGGAAATTGAAGGGGAAGGAGGTAGGGGATTTTACTAATGGTATGCAAAAGCGCATCAAGTCTCCGCTTTATAGGAACTGGATTGTTAAACTATGCAAGATTAGTCGATATCTGAATGGTTGTGCCGATATTCTGGTCGAGACGGGTTTGAAGTTGAAAGCCAGCGTTCATGTTTGGGATAGAGTCCCTGAAACGGTAAAGCACTGGTTTGAGAAAGACAAGATTGAGATCCAATGCAAGGATTTTTTTTTGGCGGGGGGGGGGGGGGGGGGAGTTTACGTGCGTCGAGGATATTGGTTTTGGTGTCCCCGAATAAGGTTGGCATGGGTTAATTTGTATCTATGTTTTTTGGGCCGGAGGCCTCCTTTTTTACCCAAAAAAAAAAAGTTTTTTCCCGTATCATATTCTTTCAAATTAAAACTTGCAAAATAAATATACTGGATGTCAATAGTATCGCATATAAATTTTGGACTTGGAAAATGGACACATACAATTAATTTGTTTTTAGTATCCTCAAATAAATTTGAATTTGAGACTAATTTTTACTGGGCCAAGCATTAAAATTAAAACTCTTTTAATAAATGCGCTTCTATCTCATCTTTAAGAGAGTGAATCTGTTTACTATCTCAACCAACAACTTGTCAGTGAATGCATACAATTATTATTGAATATAAAATATTATTTTTTTTAAAAATGTCCTTTTTTGGCTTTTAATATCTCCCTACATTGATTAGAATGTATTGGCTTGGTCTCAAGAGATTAGTATGATTATTGATTTGGCATAACATACGTATGTTGATATCTGGTGCATCAGCGTAACAGGCCTATGTATCTATCATATGGTTATTTCTTTCATTGATATAGAAAATGCAAAGACTATAAATACAGCCCTCCTATTAATACCCATCTACTTTGATTGCTCCTTGTCAATTCAATTCCGTTTCAAACGGCAAATGCCTTCCCCTTTATTATAAACGGCAAATTAGTAACAAAATTTCTTAACAAAAATTTTATTTTTCACAATTCTAGCGGTAACTACAAATAAATTTCTGTTCTTAAATCCATCAGAAAAATATTTTGTGGTGAAAATCAGTGGTGAAAATCAATAAATATTTAATCCTTCAATTATCCGTCCTTAGCTTATATGTAGTAACTTATGATGTTATATATGCCTCGTCCCCTTGCCTTAAAGCAGAGAACACCAATCGAATTACAGAACAAGTCCCTCAAACCCTAGAAACAGAGCTCAATTTTATTTCCAATGATTCTCTGTAAAACATAAAAAATTTAAGTATATGTCTTAGTCCAAGAATTGGGGCCAAAAAATAAATTATCATTCACGCCTCAAATATTATATATATATATATATATATATATATGTAACTTCACATATTTGCTCGTCAGATGTATTAGAACCACATGCCTCTAGGCCAGAGTCCTCTGTTTTTCAAAGCAGAGGTGGATGACACTTTCTATATACACCTGTAGAGTTTTATAAAATTATAATAATACTATCCATGTAAAGTAAATATATAAATAAAAATAGTATACTTTAAAAGATAAGTGTTTACCAGTACTTTTTTCTTATGAAACAGTAAGAGCATAATTTTTTATATGAGGAATATCTTCTATTGATAATAAAAACTATTCCCTCCGATCTTAGTTAAAATTAGTTTCTTTTTATGAAGTATTAAAATTGTCTTTAATAAAAGTCATCAGTTGGAAGAATTTGTTTAACCAATTAGAAAATTTTATATTTAGTTAAGGATATTATGTAAAAAAAATTAATTCTCCAAACAAAACATGTTATATTATAAGGAGAACTACTTATGAAGCATGGAAAGAGAGAAATTATATTTTATAGTTACAAAAAACATTAAACATGTAACCTTTCATTTTTAAGAGACCGTTTATGCCATTATAAATGCGTTGCCACTGTCCATCTTTCTTTTTATTGTATATGTCGTCAATTTTTTTGGGAAAAATTACATTAAGATCTGACCCAAAAAATAAAAAATAAAAAATCCTTAAAATTATCAAATTAATAAAAGTCTCAAAGAATCTCATTATAAGAGATTTTACGTGTTTGGTTATGAAATTTTCCTCATCTTCTTTTTCAAGTATGTGTTAATAACTAAAAAGACAATTGTTAACAATAACAATTATCCTCACGGGTATTAATAATACATTTTCTCACTGATTAACAAGTGGAATACTAAGTTAACCCAATTTTGGCTATTTTCAAAGCTTTTTGTAGATGCCCCACCGATTAAGTGGTTTAATGTTGTTATATTTTTCTTCCTTCCTCTGTTCTCTTGTTAATTATTTTTTGAACATTACTTGACAATAACCGAGGACAACAGGCATTGATTTCGTCATGCTTTGTTTTAAAGCAAGTATGACAGAGCTTTCTTTGTTGTTTGAATAATAATGATAATAAATTCAACAACTTAATATTCAAAATTAAATAAATTAAAGCAAGCATGACAGAGCTTTCTTTGTGGTTTTATGCTCTGCGAGCAACCTCTTCTTCACTTGTGAATGATTTGGAGAGTTGTCATGTTATGCTATAGATTGGATTGATGCTAAACATGTGAGTAGAAGGAATATATATATATATATATATATATATATATAAAAGTTAAGATATACTCCTCCGGTCCTTAATATAAGACCCATTTAACTAATTTGATTAGATTAAGGACGTTAGGTAAGTTAGTTAATTATAAGAAAAGTGACACATTTTTCCTAAAACACTATAATCATCTTTCTTAATACCTTATTTTCCTCTTCTACTTGACTATGATTGGGGGTATCCGTAGGGGTAATTTAGAGAAAATTGATAAATATGAGAAATGGGTTTTATATTTAGAATAAAAATCAACTCAAGAATTGGGTCCTATATTAAGGACCGGAGGAGTAACATCTTTTATTACATTCTCAATTATAAGCATAGCAAAGTTATGCTCTACTTTTGGAATGAATTAACATACCCACAAAAAAGAAAGAAATTATCATCATTATTATTGTTATTAGAAACAATGATTTATTAAAAGAGAGATTCTCACATGACGTTAAGGTCTCGGTCGTATATGGAAGGGAATTAGCCTCCCTTATACGATGCCGTTTTCAATATCCAAAAAGAACAGGGAAAATACATTGATTCGGCATCACTAACGAGTGGCAAGTTGATGAAGATTTGTGGATATATGATCTTGGAAATACATCTACCTCTGGTAATAAAACATTGTATGAGAGGCTACACTACCATTTTGGATAAGTTTTCAATTAGCTTGCGACTGTGTGTCCCATATTACTTGACCAAGCTAAATTTCAATAGAGGATATCCGACATTGATCTCACCATGCTCTGTTTTAAAAGCAATACAAATCTTTCTTTTGTGTTTGAATAATAATGATAATGCAATAACTTCATATTCAAAATTACTGTGCCCAAAAAAAAATCAGTACAGCATGGATGCATTCAGTTCCATCCACACCGACATTAAAATTTCAATATTTCTTACAAACATTATGTCGAGATAGGGAGTATTCTCGTCGCAACAAATACATCAAGTGCACATTGGTTTATTTTTAATCACCAAAAAAAAAAGTGAAGCATGACAAATAAATCAAAGCTAAAATCGAAATTGTTTATTCTTAGCAGCAATCATTTCCCAGCATTAGTTTTGCATTGCTAGAATGTCTTGGCGTTGTTTAAAAAGCTGGGTTTGATTTGCCATCACATTTGCATGCTCTTGCAATGCAGCATTCAAGTCCTTTTGAGCCAATTCCACAAGTCGAGCTGCGTTAACCTCTTGATTTCGAGTAGCCGCAATTATTGCCTCGTTGGTTTTCAGATCACTATCCAAACCCTTTAGAATTTCTTGAATGCCATCAACTTCGGATACATCACTAATGAAAACCTTAGTCTTAATAGATTCAAGCAAGTCCTTGTCAAAACCAATAAAACAAGCATCCTTTAATTTTCCTTCCAACAACCTCTTGTCCGCTTCAAGTAGGAGAGAGAGAGGATTAAAAAAAATTAAATAGGTTTTATATTAAGAATAAAAAAATTAAGTTTAACTTTGCGGTAATTTTCTTGATCAACATCTTAGTAAAAATAAAATAAACACTAGATAGATAAAGAGATAAGATGAAGATTGTCCTGTTACATTTGAGTCAGATGGTAAATTTGTCTTCTTTGCTATCTCAAAAGTAATAACCTCTTCGACAATTTCCTCTGCATTTTCCTTAGCACACTAACCAACGCCACATTGTAAAAAGGTTTAACTTTGTTATGTTGTATACTGAAGCTATTTTCGTTTGTTAACTCCAATTCAGTGTTCACCATTATGAATACTCCTCAAATGCTCAATATAAAATTTATTTAATTAATTTGATTAGATTAATAAAGTTAAATAAGTTACTTGATTATAATGACATTTTTTTTCAAAACACCATAATTATTTTTCTTAATATCATCCTTCCTTTCCTACTTAATTATAGTTAAGAAAGTATCAATAGGGATGATTTAGAAAAAAATTAATAAATAGGAGAAATATATAGGTGTTTTATGTAGGATCAAAATCAACTTAATAATTATGTCTTACATTAAAAATTGGAGGAGTACTAAAAAAACTAATAAATTTTATATCAATTTATATGTTAGATAAAATTATTTTGAAAAAACAATAATAAATATGAAAGATAAAATAAATTAAATTCTTAATTTTGAGTCAAAAGTACCTATCTAACTAATTTTATATTTAAAATCATAGAGGTACTATAAGGAGCCATAGACTTTTTGGTGCTGTGTGGGGAAAAAAAAAACTTTGCATGTATTCTCTAAACTTGTGGGTATGCCTTAGTCTTGATGAGCTCTTAAGATCTAATTCATTTAAATTTTTTGTATATATATAAAAAAAAAAAAGGTTCTTCTTACAATATTTACAAGGATAGGTTCCATGAATAATTAAATCCCTTCGATCTTTGATCACAGTATTACAAAAATAGGTAACAAAACTTCTTTAAAAAAATTAATTTTGTCGCAATTCTATTGTTAACTACATGGTTAAATTTAGCGATAAATAAATTTCTGTTCTTAAATCCGTCAAAAAATTATTCTTCTGTAAAACTTAGTAATAAAAAATTTTCGTCATTATTTTGCAAAATAGTTAGGGACGAAAATTAGCAATGGTAATTTTTCATTGCTAATTCCATTGTAAAACAATTAACAACAGAAATTAATGACCAAAATGTTTATTGTTAACTTTAAGGATAACCAATTCCAATTTTACAATGGAATTATCAATAAAAAATATATGTCGCCTAGTTGGAATAGGTTATCACTGAAATAAGTGAGAGAATTTGACATTAGTGTCGGAAATATTAAATTCCATGCATAGATAATTAGCATCAGAATTTTTGGTGCAAATTTCGTCACTAAACTGATTTGTGATGAATTTTTCATTGCTTGGTCAAGAAATTCTGTTGCAAAATTCCTTTGCTAATGTGCTATATCTTTCTTGTGTTGACTCAATATCATTTCCACATTTAATATTTAAGGCTATATATTCCTCCGGTCTTTAATATAAAACCTATTTATATAATTTGATTAGATTAAGAAAGTTAAGTAAAGTAGTTAATTATAAGAAATATGACATTTTTTCTAAAACAACGAAATAGTCTTTCTTAATATTCTCCCTTTTTCTCTTATTTGATTATAATTGAGGGAGTATTAATAGGGCATAATTTAGAAAAAATTAGTAGATATGAGAAATAGGTCTTACATTTAGAATCAAAATCAACTCAATAATTAAGTAGTCCTCCGGTCCTTAATATAAGACCTATTTAACTAACTTGATTAGATTAAGAAAGTTAGGTAAGTTAGTTAATTATAAAAAATATGACATTTTTTCTAAAACACCATAATCATCTTCTTTAATATCTTCCCTTCCTCTTCTACTTAATTATGGTTGAAGGAATATCCATAGGGATAATTTAGAAAAAAATTGATAAATATAAGAAATAGGTCTTATATTTAGGACAAAAAATAACTGAACAAAGGTCTTATACTAAGGACCGGAGGAGTATTATATTAAGGAGTGGAGGAGTATTTTCTTTTGTTAGCTCCAATTCACGTGTTCGCCAATATGAATACTAGATTTTGATTAAAATTTTGTGGCATTTGAAACAAACTTCAATGTAGGTTGTCCTAGGTCCTCAACATGTATCTTAATGTTGAATCAAGTACTTATAATTCATTTTATCTAATTTATAGACTATGAAATTTTGTTTATAGTAATGCATGAGTGTTACAACAATGTTAAATGTAATGAAGGATATACCATAAAATTCATGTAATTCTATAAATAAAAATTAATGGTATTAAAACAGTTTTTACGCTCAAGGGTTAATACGCCCAAGAAAATATCTACATTTTTTGATTTTTAATTTTTTTTATGAAGAACATACACTTATCTACAAAACATAAAGTTAACCCAATTACGTTGGTTTTTCTGGAACATTAAAGAAATTGCACAAGTCTCACCTGAGAGTAATCTTGAGTAAGTGATTTTATGATATTTATTTTTCCTTCAATTCCTTCCTCTGTTCTCCTGTTAACTATTTTTCTCTATGCAGTGGTTGTCATCTCATTTTTATTATCTTAACACTGCCTTGGCTCCTAAACATAAAAGCTAGTCCGAGATTTATTTTGGTTTTAAATTTAAAATCCCAATTTACTTTGTTCTTCATGTTTATTAATTTTTTCTTGAAGTAATCCTTATAATTATTAGACATGTTAAAAGATTTTGGATCTAGTACACATGATTAATAAAAGCATTTTAGAAAAGATAACACTTATTTATTATAAATAACTAATATAACTAATTTTTTTAGTATTCATGAATTAATTATTTGGCTCTTGTATTAAAGATAGGAGTACATTTCTTATTTCTCGTGCGTGTTAAAGATTTCACATATAAGAAATTATGGTTTTGAGCTGATTTGCGACGCCACACATTGATCTCACCATGCTCTGTGGCTCAATTACACAAGCCATGTGTTTATGCGTTTATGTTATTTCGTTTAATTTTGTATGTATCGTAAAAATTACTCACTTATTTATTTTAATTGTGCGGTATTGCTTTTTCAATAATTATTTGATCCTTCAGTTATCCATCCTTACTTATACGTAGTAACTTGCGATGTTGTATTTGTCTTGTTCCCTTACCTTAAAGCAGAGAAGATCGAGTGAATTACAGAACAAGTCCCTCAAACTCCTAGAACAGAACGCAATTTTATTACAATGATTCTCTGTAAAACTTCTAAAATTTATGATATTTGCCTTAGTCCGAGAACTGGGGCCAAAAAATAAATTAAATCTTCCATGCATCGAATATTATATATATGTGTGTGTATGTAACTTGACAAATTTGCTCGTCAAATGTATTAGAATCGTATGCCTCTAGGCCAGACTCCTCTGTTTTTCAAAGCAGAGGAGGATGACACTGCTTATATATATACCTATAGAGTTTTATAAAATTATAAAATTATACCTATCCATTTAAAGTAAATATACACATTAAAAAAGTATAATTTAAAAAATACCTTTTTGGCAAAAAGAAAAAGATAAGTGTTTACCAGTACTTTTTTTTTATAGTGAAATTGTAAGAAAATTATTTTTAATATTACGATGTGTTACTTCATTTTTTTTTCTTCTCAATGTTCTTTTCATGCATCACATAAGGCATTACATTCATATTAATATTTTGCATACAACCAGGCATTTCAATTAGCTCACGTGGCAAAAATACAGAAGAATATGAGTTATTATCAAGGATTTAAATATATGCTCCCAAGCACTAGCATTGGGCATGCAAGAATGGAATTTTAAAAGGACAAAAAACAGAGTCAACTTTAAATCCCCCCGCAAAAACATTCCCTTTTTTTTTTTTTTTAACATTTTGGTAACTAAGATGAGGAATATCTTCAATTTATAATAAAAACTAATTCCCCCGAATCCTATTTATATGCACTTGTTAATAAATTTATGTAATTTAAATAAATTAGTTAAAATTAGTTATTTTTTGGCCAAAAAAATTAAAATTGTCTTTAATAAAAGTCATTAGTTGGAAGAATTTGTTTAATCAATTAGAAAATCTTATAGTTAGTTGGGGATATTAAGGAAAAAAATTAATGCTCCAAACAAAACATGTTATATTACAAGGAAAATTGCTTATCAAGCATGGAAAGAGAAATTTTATAGCTGCAAACAACGTTAAACCTGTAACCTTCCATTTTTAAACCCGTTGCCTCTATCCATCTTTCTTTTTATTGTACATGTTGTAAATGTAAACGTTTTTAAAAATGGAAGACAATCAACGTCGGCAGGAAACTTGGGGAATTACATATATACCCCCAAGTATGCTCCTTTATTTTTGACGTCAAGGTCACCATATTGCCCTTTTGTGTAATTGATGAATTTGCCTCACTCACTTATGCGATGTCGTTTTCAATATCCATTCAAGAAATGGGGAAAAACATAGCTTTAGCATTTTTGAAATGACAACCACATGAGAACGAATTCAATGATTCGTGTAACATTTTGTATTACAAGACACGGAGAAAACAATTATGTGCTAGAGAATGGCTCCCACCAACGCAAGCTTCTCTCATATACATAATCATATTTGGGAAAATAGTAAAATAATGCCATTAGAAAAAATGTTTTCTGCAAACTTTTCATTAAAATAAATCCTCTTTTCACAAAATAGCTTTAAAAAGGAGAATGTGTGTGTGTGTGTTGATCAATTACTTCAAAAGGCAAATGCAAAACTGAGACACTAGAGAACAACTATGTGGTAGAGAGTGACAATGGCCTTTTGTGTGTGTGGGTGGGAGTGAGCATGGAATATGTATTATATGAGTCAGATAACCCTATGTCACTTGTAAATCTTGCTTTTTTTTTTATTCTGCAAAAATAGAATTTGTACACATTAATAGCTTTTTTTAACATCATTTTTCTTGAAGGAAATTTCTTTCGAAGTTTTTTTTTTGGGGTGCTTCAACCAACATCCCAGTCGATGTAAAGGGAATCATAAAGTAATCAAATTAGTGATCATATACCAGTTGATATATCAGTTGAATCAGACGATCACCTAATATTTTTAACATCTCAAGAATAACATCCTGATAACAGAGTCATACCCTTATTCTTTGTAAAAGTTTTGTGATGTTTGATGATCACAGACTATAAAATCATTGAAACATCTTATACACTTAAAATAGAAGAAATGTCAATATCCAATTTTAATGGACTTGAAGAGACATTCTAATATGTAGTATTTCGAGAGCAGGGAAAATTGTCTAGTCGTCATCACATAAAGTGTCCTCATGATAGCTTCAACTTTGGAAAGCTGTTAGTGTCATTCAAGTGAAATCCAAGCAGAGGGCCTTCAAAGCAGGAAGATTAAAGCACGCCACATTATGTTGATTCTCCTTTGATGACAGATCCTCATGATGGTATTTCCCCACAATCTATCTTAGCTCATTAGCATCTTTGATAGCCCCAGACCTTAAATTTTCAATTTCTATAGATATTGTTGATGGAAATAAAATTTCAAAGTTCTTGCACTCGATTTCTAATTTCTGTAACTTCGAGAAAATGTACCAATAGTATTCATCCATTTCAATTGCAAACCATTTTTCTTCTTGAAATAATTAACAATGTATAACTGAACGAAAATAGTGAGACAATTGTAGCATACTAGTGGCTTTATATGGTCAGGCGATCTATGTTCAGAAACAAAAACATTATTCTTAACAAACAAACACCAACATCAAATTCTTTTCTGTCTACCAAAAAAAAAAAAAAATTCTTTTCTGTCTACTCCAACATCAGGAGTCCACTTTTAAATAAAGAGTTTATGCATGAACGGGGAGCAATCTTGTTGGGAAAAACTCAAACTTCAACTGCACCTAATTTTTATGTGTTACATAGTCCATAGAAATACGAAGTCTTTCATATAAATAAAAACCCCCAAAAGGCCTATGTTTAGCAGCAATTATCTCCCAGTATTGTTGCCTTCGTGCTATAATATCTTGACAGGTCTTCAAAAGATGACCATGCTGGGCCATGATATTGGCACGCTCTTGTTGAGCCTCTTGTATCACTCGCGCAGCTTCTACCTCTTCATCACGAATAGCCTCAAGATTTGCCTCAATGTTCTTAAGATCATTGTCTAAACCCTTTAGAACATTTTGGATGCTATCGACTTCAAATTCCTCTCTATCAAAAACTTTACCCTTTATAGACTCAATCTAATCCTTATCAAAACCCAAAGTATAAGTATCCTTCAAATGTTCAACCAGTATCCTTTTGTCTGCCTTAGTGATTGTGAAGGGAGTCTTGGTAGTTAAAATGTTCAAGATATCAAGCAATACCCTATAGGACATGTGTGACACTCGAGCACTTCGATCTTTTGTAGAGAGTTCAAGTTGTGGGCAAGTCTTGAGTGCCTTTGCAAATATTAAATACTCAGAACCTTCCAACTTTATTGTTAGAAACAATCTCACCCAAGAGGGGGGTGAATTGGGTGAGTTACAAAAATTTAAAACTAAAGGCGTGCAAGTATTAAATAAAACCAGGGAGTCAGAGTAAGGAGAATTTTAACCGCAGAGAGGAGACACAAGATTTATACTGGTTCGGTCTAATCCACGTGACCTACTTCCAGTCCCCAGAACACCTCTGAGTATTTCACTATCTTCCAAGATCGACAGGGCTCTTGGTGCCTCGGTACAGTAATTGAATCGCTCAATCACTCCCCCTTACTCCCGTAAGGATACAACCCTTCTCAAGAGTCCACACTCTTGAGTGTCTCTCAAGTTTTTAATAAGAGTAGTGAATGGCTCTCTTACAGAGTGAATTCAATGATAAACACTGATGCTCAGTAGTAAAGTGAAAAACAGAGTATTGAATGCGTAACTAAATAATCGCAGATGGTAGCTCAGGTATTCAATCTCTTCATTAATGCCTCTTCGCGCCTTTTATAATTGATATCGTTAAATAGCCGTTAGACGGAAGGGCTTCTAGCCGTTGTGACTTCGTTTGCGTGTTTCACTGGTTTTAACAGCTCCGCCATTAATGCGTCTGAGTTTCTGACACTGTAGGTCGCAGTCTACGTAATCCCGTTGAAGAGCCGTTGCACTCGTTTTCATTAATCTGCATATTTCAAACTTAGAACAAGTGAGAATTTTGTGGTGAGTGCTTTAACCTTGAATACAGAAGGAAGGCTAATTTATCATTCAAGGATTTGTGACGAAATCATTTATCAGTAACAAGAACAGAGTGTCATTCCGGTTTGGTTTGATCGAAAAGATGATCGATTACTTGATGATAGATCAAGTTATCGATAAACGGAATGAAGACTTTTCGAAATAGATCACCAAAATTATCGATCAAGTGTTGGATCATTGACTCCAAGAATTATCATAGAAGAGGAAATCATTGCATGATCGAATAAGTGATCGATCATATAATTGATCGAACAGATTATCGATAATTTAAATGTTATTGAAATGAAGTTCCAGTCATTGATGATCGAACATCTTGTCGATAAATATATGATGGATAATATTATCGATAAAACATGGTTATGTAAATAATCAAGAAAAGACACAGGCTATTCGAAATGATCGAACAGTTGATCGATCATCAACTATTCGAACAAGTGATCGATAATAGTGAAGAAAGAAGTTTAATCCTGTAAGGTAAAGGAAATGATTATCGATCACGTTTTGTGAAAAACATGAATTCCGGGGAATTGAATGATCGATCATTTTATCGAAAAACCAGTGATCGATAACTTGATCGAAAATTAGTTCACCATAACTTAATGCTAATATGTCAATTCTCAGACTCTTTATCGATCACGTTATGTGAAAAACTTATTTAAGCAAACAAGTTAAAATTATCGATAATGTTATCGATAATTTAGCTGTAGCAAAACTGAGTAAGAGTTAAAAAGGACATTCATTATCGATCATGTGATCGATAATTTTTGTGATCAATAAAATTATCGATCTATCAGTGAATTTGATCTCCTGCATTCAGAGAGTTAGAGCATAAAGTTCGAGCACGTAATCGATAAACAAATGATCGAAAATATGATCGATAAATTTGTAACAGAACTAATGTGCAGAACAAGTAGAGTGTTACCTTTTATCGAAGTCGTTATTGATGACTGATTTATCGATAACTTGATCGATAAATACACTTCAGATTTGGGTCTCTTATCAGTAACTCGATTGTTTACCTGATATTATCGATCAGCTTATCGATAATTCCCATACTCTTATGTGATTTTTACACTAGCGATTATCGATCACTTTATCGATAAACTATTCATCGAATAGTTCTTCGATCAAAAAGGCTACCATAGACCCGATTTACACTTGATCATTTATCTGAAACCTTAGCGATAATTGATTGCTCGATCAGTTGATCGATCAAAATACTTAACCCTGATATTCTGACTTTGTTATCATCAAAACTATAATCCTAACATTTATCATATCAACTATTTCTGTGCTCCAGGAACCGTTGAAGCCTAATTATTGGCTTCAAGAAAAGAAGGCATCATCTTTAGAGGGGATAGAAAATGGTGACAGTGACAACTGTGTATCCTCAACAATATCTGATTTTGTCCCGACATGAACGGAGGTCTCAGGCTCCTCTTTCTGCAAAGATCTTTTTACTTTTACGTCACTTGGATGATGTGGCAAAGTTATCAAGCCACCTGTGAAGCCAAAAATAAGTAATTGATGATATATTACATACAAGACAATATGCTACTCCTTTTAATTTTAGAGTTTGTTGAGGAAATTATTTTTATTTTAAATATAAAACCCCAATCTTTTATGTGTCAAACATTTGTTAACTATGCCAACCGATTAAAAGTAAGGTATTTTAGAAAACTTAGAAACCATTTTTTTAACAAATAGTTAACTAAATTAGCTGTTTTTGATATATGTGAATTCGTTGTTAATTTCCTACATTTAGAACCAGAGAGAGTAATATTTTACCTTCTCTTTTTTCTTCCTCTTCCTTGTGAGCTTGTACATCATGTCCTATAGTTTCTTCTTGTAATTATGATTCCATCATGATTGTTTCTTTTTTATCTTTATCCCCCAGCTCATCCTGTGTGAAAGATAAATAAAAGCGAAAAGTTTGAACCATATTTAGCATGGATAAAGACTAATAATGTATAGGTAAAGGATCGTAGTCTCACTTTTAAAGATGCCTTTTTTGTGAATTAGTTCTATTTAGAACATAGGATTCTCTTCTTTGTCATTCTTAAAAAAAAAAAAAGAGTTAATATTTTTGATCCTTCAAGTGTGCTCTTATTTTGGTTTTGATCCCTCAAGTTTCAAATTATAGATTTTGGTTCTTCAAGTTTCATTTCATTTAAAATATTGGTTCTTCTAATACAATAAAAACTTGGACCATTTTGCTCCTTAAAGAACCAAAACCTATAGTTTCAAATTTGAAGGACCAAAATTAAAATTAGGACAAACTTAAAGAACTAAAGATTATATTAACAAAAAAGAAAAGAATTAGTTTGCATTTTGTAGTAGCTTTATTTACTTCCATTTTTAGGAAGAAATGCTGTTCTAAACTTATTTTTTATGTTTAGTTTGACCAATAGCTCAAATAAATATGAAGGGAAAAGGTGGAAAAATTCCAGCTAAAAAATTTAATTACTGATAGGTCCTACTTACGTATCATTATATTGTGGTATTTACATGTCATCCGGTGATATGTTGTCATAAACCTATTAATAATTTAAAAAAGAAATATATCTCTTTGCCTATTATTTATGTTATATATGAAAATGTATATGTTTAACTTTATAGTAATTTTCTTGATCAATGACCCAAATAGACATAAAATAAACAATTAAGGTATTTTCCTATGACATTTGAATTGGATGAAAAATTTGCCGCCTTTGGAATAATACCTCTTCGACAATTTCATTTGCATCCTTAGTACCCTAACCAACACCACATGATAAAAGGGTCTAGTTATGAATGAAAATGTGAATGCATGTCTCTCTATGTCAGCAGTTTTACTTGGTTTTAATTTCAAATATGACACCAAGTTGAAAGTTTTGTGCTACCATTTATGGTCAAAGAAATCATGTTTTGCTTTTATTGTCTTATTTTAATAACATTTCGTTCTCACGTTCTTATCATCTCCAAAATGCCCAACCCTCATGCATCATTCCCCTGTTCTTGATTGGATATTGAAAATAAGTGAGGCAATTTCATATCTGTTGGCCGTGATTGAGGGGAGCGGCTTTTCTCTTCTACCCTTACCATCCACTTCTCCTTCTTTATCCAAAACTATGCCGTTTTGGGTGTTAAAATTCAAAACTCTCCACTTTTCGTTTCTTTGTTTTTTTTTTTTAACAAATCAACATCTTTTACTTTAAAGCATTATTTAGTAATATCTAGTGTCTTAAAATAATTTTTAGTGCACCTGATATTTAAAAATATTTTTTAATAGTACTCAGTATTTAGTAAGCTGTATTTTGAACTATTTTTCAGTAGCACCTAGTATCTTAAACTAATTTTCAGTACATTCAGTATGCTATTACCTTCTTGTAATAACACCCACTATCTTAAAATAAGTTTAAAACACCGTGCTACTGAAAAAATACTGTATGTCCAACTTGCTAGATACTGGGTGTTACTATAAAGATATTTTAAAGCGTTAAATATACTAATAATTATTTTAGGCTTCAAAGTAATAGATGTTGGTTTCACAAAAAAAGTGCTCAACCTTTATTTTTAGGAGACTGGATGTTACTGAAAAAATAGTTTAGAATACAGATGGCTAAATACTGACCACTACTAAAAAATATTTTTAAGTATTAAATGTACTAAAAATTATTTTAGGATACTGAATTGATTTTTTTTTAAAAAAAGTGGGGAGCCTTGAATTTTAACACTCAAAGAGGAGGGGAAATGGATGGTAAGGGTAGAGGAGGAAAGCCGCTCCCGTGATTGAGTGAGCAAACACCCAACACATTTGTCATTATCTCTCCTTTCCTATTTCGGTATCTAGCCTTGTCAAGAGAAGGAACTCTCATTTTTACATGAGTTCCATCTAATGCACCTAAACAATGCTGTAACAAATAAAACACATATTATATACTTTTCACATATCTTTAAAAATTAATGATAAATATATAACATGTATGTCTACCTTGAACCACTTCCACTTATCATCATTTGAGTCTTCTGGTACAGGCTCTGGTTTTTTCAACAACATATTTCTAAGTCTCATCATACCATTAAGCACTAAGTTGAAATACCTACTAATAGTTTCTCCAGATCTTCCAAAGTTATGTTGTATCACTCTATTCTTCACATGATGTGCTAATATATG
This sequence comes from Neltuma alba, assembly GCF_004799145.2. NCBI lineage: Eukaryota > Viridiplantae > Streptophyta > Magnoliopsida > Fabales > Fabaceae > Neltuma > Neltuma alba. The sequence goes on from NW_021633641.1 coordinate 38,846, forward strand.
TACAAATATGGCAACTTGCTCATCTATAAGCATATGCTTACTAGGTTTGAGACCAACCACATCTCTTAGCATATAACATAGCTTATCAAATGTTGTCCTATTCATTCTAAGTAGGTTGAAACATGCCACATCACTAGTAGACACCATTCTCGTTAGATAACACCTCTTAGCAAAAAAGTCCATTTGGTAAGTTATGTGTTTGACTCGTTGTCTCCTTAACATGATACTCATACATATACAGAAAAACAATCCCTGCACTGCCTCAGCCATGCTCACCCACAAAAGCAACACACGTAATAGTTCTCTCTTTTCTTCAGATAATGCCATAACTGTGTAACCAATATACACATATAAGAACAATTAAATCACAAATCTACTAATGTCACAAACCTATTATTCATGAATTAATCCAAGAGATACTAAAAAAAAAAATCTCTAATCTTGAACTAAACTCATCCTTCAATAAAAAACCATATACACAGATTAATTACTCTAATCAGAATATATACACGTAATATATATACCCAAAAACAAAAAGAACAGGAAAAAAAAACCAGTAAGTTGAGATTATATTGTTACTTTCTGCTCAAAGTTTAAATGAACAATTAAATTAAATTTCAACTAAATGATCATTCATCGCTATAATTAAGCATATTGTGGGCGTTAAGGAAGCTTTCCCTTTATGCATATGGTTGCTGTTATGCCACCTGGACGACACACACACACATATATGGCCATTTTAAATTGGTTTGGTCCGAAAATATATATAAGTCTAATTTTCAACACTATTTCTATTTTTTTTTGGGCCAAAAATTACTAACACTATTTTAGCTTAATTAACTCGTCTGCCTCCTCATCAGTTAAAGAAACTAGAGTTTCTGGCAGGCTACCTACAGAAAGTTGGGGAACTCTACTTTCATGAAAAAATGAGGGACTCGCATGGTCCCTTTATATTCTTCTAACTGATAAAACATCAGGTATATATCAAGTACAACTGAAAATGCCCATATACTGTCATTCTGCTGTTTCTTATTTTGGAATATATTCTAAAAACTTCCTTAATTATTGCATCTTCTTCAACATTTTCCTGTCATCTTTTATGCACGCATATAATCATATATTACCTTCATTGAAGTTTGGGATATATATATATATATATGGTGCTTTTAGATTAGACCGATGGGTAATAATTAAGCTCCATTAACTTCTTCTTAGATTTTAACATATGGGTGTTACCGAAATATTTTTGAAATTGATGAAATATAAGAGGACCGGTTTTATAATTCAGGATATAGGTGAATGTAATCTAGCATAGATAAAATCGATTAACAGTAAGCAGGTAAACTAAAAACTACCTGATGAAGATAAAATCGATGAAGCACTAGCATGGCAAATCAGATGAGGGAGATCAAATCAGTAACTATAAAATCATTGACAAACTATTTACAATCTCAGCATTATTAAACGAATTCATGTTTGTGATGCTATCCATCTTCCAAATCCACCAAAATTTGTGAATCGAAGAAGATTCAAAAAATTGTTGATGAAAACTGAAAAAAATAGGGATAGCATTTATCTTACCAGTGATTGAAGATAAACAAAGTGTCCGAGAGCGACAATGTGAGCGATGGCGTGAGCAACTGATTGAGCGATGGAGTGAGCGACGAAGGAGAGCGGCGTGAGAAAGATGGAGATTGAGAGTCGAGAGGAGATGGGGCAAAAATGAGAGGGGTAATTTTGTCTTAACATTATTGTACTATGGGTGTTTTTGTCTTTTATGCTTTTTAATCCCTGGATTAAAATGGCATTACCGGGGGAAGGTGGGATTGTATAATCCTACCAATGTGGCATTAAACAATCCCTGGTAATCTTTAATCCCTCTTACCAAACATGACAATTTCACCCAATCCCTAGTCCATTCCCATTCCCTCCCCCTCAATCCCACCTACCAAACGTGGTCTCAGAGTTTTCTTTTATTTTGTTTACCAATGGGGTGGCTCATTTTTTGTGGGGGGAAAATATTCTTCAATGTATGCCAAGTTACTGCCAAGGATAAATGTTTAACTTTTTTTAATAGCAGGAATCGACATCATTTTTGACGTTATTTTGTAATCTTTTGGCTCAGTGGAGACAGATATATTAGTTATTTTGATTGCCGACAATTTCACTTATGAGTAACAAGTAGAAAGATCATAATCCATTAAACAGATGATTACTTTAAAGATGGCCACATTTATTCTATTTCATAATCCTTACTTTGGTGTTGTGTTAGATCAAAAATTAAACGAACAAATTTGTGAAGTTAAAAATGGATAATATTTGATTCATTAATGATTTAATTGATTTTTCCCCAATTGTCGGACAAAGGCAATTATTATTACGATCATCATCATCATCCAAACACAAAAGAAAGCTCTGTTTTACTTGCTTTAAAACAGAGGATGGTGGGATCATGTGTAATGTTGAAAACCGATTGGGAGGTTTCTTCAAAACCCATTCTTTACAAAGTATATTTGAGATTTGGTGCAACATATGGGACTCTAGCTAGGCCAAAAGAATATAAAGCAGATAAAAATATTAGAAAGAAGGCATTATAATGTGCATGAAACCAGATGGGATGGCAGTGTTCTTGATTGAAATTAAAAAAGGCATCACATTTTGGACCGTTCATGAGATCTGTCTTCCAAAACTAAGAATAATGAATCTTGGGAATTCAAATAGAGAAAGGTGTTATTTGCAGGAGGCACAGAATAAATTTTAACATGAAATAGAATCTGAATAATTTGGCTGTGCCATTGGGAATTCTTTATAGAGTGTCTCATAATAATTTTAGTGTCCAAGCCCAAAAAGGAATTGGGACCAGTGCATAGCCCAATTTAAAGAGCCTTGGACATGGTGCACCAAGTTCAAAAAGAACAGCATCAGATTTGTTGGATTGGGATTCATTAGATTGGACCAAGGAATAAGTAAAATAATATATCTTGCCTCTCCTGGAACTACTCGGTTTAGAAGCACCCTCACATTCATTTTCGCTCTTACAAGTTGCAACAGCAAAAAGAGAGAAAGAGATGAGAGACCGAGAGAACTGAGGGGATGTGAAGAAGAGATCGAAGTTGAGGCAAAGCTCTTCCGTCAAATACAACAAAACATGTAGACCAACGTAAGGACCTTAAATCTCATTCCATTAATACTTTCCCCCGTGGCTGTGTTCTACAAGTAGATGAGACGTTTAAATATAGTTTTTAGATTTTTCAAATCTGGAGTTTCTATTTTAGCGGACTATTATTGTGTGTGGCTATATTGTTGGCATTCTAAATATGATCTTCAAACCCTTTTTCTCATAAAAAGGACAGAATTTCCTGACCATCGCCACGAAACTAAAACAATCAAGCATATGGGGACCGATCGAGAAGTAAAATGATGCCATTAGCAATCAATCATACCTTGGTGAGGGATTGTTGGGTTGCTTCTCCCATGTTTAAAGATTGATATGAAGAAAGCTTATCCTCTGGTTTTTCTTCAACGCGAGAATCTGTTGTTTTAGGGACTCGCTTGAAGTTGGATACTTGAAATTTCTGAAAATGGAATTTTAAAGGTTATAATAAAATTCATATAATAATTTTCATTTTTAAAGAATAAATTAATTCTCTTAATACATACCATGAAAAGAAAACTTAGAACAATCATCCACTTTTGTGTGATCACGTCCTTTCAAAATTTGAAAATCAATCCCATAGCAAACACTATTGAGGTTAGGAAGATTCTATAGTATCAGTTGATTTAGTTGTGGGAGCACATCCTCCATGATCATCTCTTTCATCTCACCTCGTCTTACTAGTACATGCTCAAGTTCATAACCTCCTAGTATCTTCAAATATCTTAGCTTTAGAAGGATATAAAAAATAGCGATAGCAAACAGGTACCTCAATATGTCGCAATCACTTACAGAGACAACTTCTAAGTTGGGAAAACATGATTTATGTTGTGAATGATCATCATCATTTGTTTCATAATCTTCTTGAACAATGTGAACTAATTCTTCACAGCCTGATATATATGGTTCTTTCAACATTGGTAGGCTTTGCACCATAGATGTGGAGAAGATAACTTCGAGCTTTTTGCATCCATCAATGAGTAGCGATTGAAGACAATGGAAGCATATGATATGTTTAGGCCCCACACATGAATTCACCAACTTACTTAGATCTTACAACACCAATATTTGTAAGCTTGATGTCAGTGGTTCAAGACCATTCCCTTTCTTCTTTATGTGCACATAGGTCAAATTAACAATTTCTTTTATCTTGGAGTCCCAAACTTCAAGAGTTTTCAAAGTTTGTCCGCGCATCTCAATTGTCTATAAATTCCGTGAAAGATACATCAATTCCAAATTTATTTTTCAAAAATAAAATTTTAAATGGGCGGGCCAATTCGAAATATAGTAGACTTTAGGATGAATGAAACTATTAAATAAACATTATGACGAAACAAATACATTTGAATTTTGAATACGAATGTTCTTTTCAAACATGTAGATAGAAAATAAACTAAAAAAAACTCTTACAGTTTAACGAAAATATATAATTAGTGAGGTAATATTATTATTTTCTGCTTTAAGAGAAAATATGATGAAGTAGTGAAAAATATTATTAAAATACAACTTATCAACTAGGGAAATATATTAGGGCTAGTAAGAGTCATACCTTTGCTTCCAGTTGTTCTGTATGCCAACAAAACAAAAATTCTTTGAAAGGTATTGTAAACTCTGAGAGCCCCCTTAAAACAATGGACTTTGGAGATAACCATCTTAAATTGTAGTTTTCGGGATAAATAATTACAAGTTTTGGCACATGACAAATATAAATATCAATTAGAGCAAGGAAATCTATGTGGGTTTTGTTATTCTGATTTTGATGAGTCAGACTATCTTCATATTGGCTTCTTCCAAATACATATTTCAACCTAGGAGCCCAATTGATCTTCAAAGATTCCAAATATGTAGGGCGTCTAAAAGCATATGCTGGGAATAAATATTTGAGTGCTTCAGAGTCTAAAACCTGTAACCATTTCAACTTTGGAAAGATGGAATGGTAGTTCATGTGAATTCTAGCATCTCCCTCATCTTCTACAATGCATTTCAAGTTCTCACAATATTTGATTGTCAAATATTCCAACACAATTGTTGAGGCAAGGGATAGAGTTGACAATGATATTAAGTTCGTACACTTCACAACTTCCATTTTTCTAATATTTTTCAATGATTGAATCAGAGGGCCTTGGGTTCCATGGAACAGAGGAGCTCCATTTGTGGGTAAATCTACTTCCTGCAAGCCAATAATTCATTAAGTCTCATCTTGCAATAATACACAACAGTAATATACAATATACTGCCTAGATTAATTTGAAATAAAATTTAGCTTAATTATCATTTTAAAAAAGTGTGCTAATTATCTTACTCATACTATAATCAAATTAAAACTTAAGTTCAAATACGTTTTCATCTTATAAGCATCAATATACTTCAATCCAAGAAACAAGGAGAGCATTTTGATAGCTGACCTTATTCCCACAAGTAAATTTACTAGATTTCTCATTGTAATATGTTCAAAGCCTTTTTTCTAGGGGAAAAAACCCTAAACTAGCTACTTGAATTATCATGCCCTATCGTAATATTTGGTTAACAAACAATTAATCTAGAAGTTTAATATATAAAAATATTCATAAATGGTTGTGTCAAATTAATGTTTCATTTCAAAATGATCCAAAATAGATCGACATGCGTGATGTTAGATTTTCCATACGTGAACTACTGATCGTAATGTTACTTGTTCTAAATCGATGAATTTGATAGGATAAATATATTTATCTTGCAACTTTAATTTAGAAATCAATTAAAATAAACTTCTCAAAATATGTGATGTTGGAAAAGAAAAGCAAGTTAAAAGTTGTGTATGAGAAAAATTGGAAGAAAAATTGTAGACATATACAAGACATAAATTTATTTGTTAAGTTCAATTTTTATTAAGGACAGAGAGTTTAGACAATATCAAAGAAGGATCATAGTCCTTGGTTGAAATCAGAAGTTTTGTTGAGTTGATTTTTTTCATTACTCAACTTTAATTTTTTTAATACTGCTATTTTCAATGTTTTCAATACTTTCATCTATTTAATATTCAGTTTTAATGTTTACAATGCTAAAAAAAATCAGTTAAAAACATCAAAGTTGATGCCATGGGTAAGTGAACAATATCGATACTGAATTTGAAAGGTAGTGTCGATATGCAAGTTTCATTTTCTTAATATGACCAAGAAGGATAGTATCACATTATCAATTCATTTCTTTGATGCAAGTAATCCTTACAAACAGACATTGTTATTCAACAATGGAACCATTTAATGTAGTTTTCCATTCATGAAATGTTATACTGATGCTAATCAGTCAATGTTCACCGTAATGCATTTTTTTGACACAAAATATATGTACACACACAGAGAGAGACTGTGTGTGTCTTAAATTTTGATGCAGTCAGTCTAGCAAATTAAGTATCAATCACTAGCAAATTAAGTATCAATCACGTGTGAAGAAGAAAAAAGAAAAGGGTACTTTGAATTATTTTTAAATAATGTATCATACCAAGGATTATAATAGATATTTTCAACACTCAGACTTATTTTATCCAGTTGTAAATCATTCATATTCTTGGAATAATTAACCACATAAAATTCATTAGAGACATTTGAACAAAAATAGTAAAGCAAATGTAGCATACCAGTGGGATTGTGTGGTCAACCGGCCTATGTTCAGAAACAACAATATTGGTCTCTTCATTGGCATGCCCCAATTTATTAAGAGAACAACATGCTTGAATCCAAGAGAAAGCATGGGTAGCAAGACTTTGTTTTATCTTGTTAGGATTATGTCTTGAAAGTGGAGGTGATGGTTTTTGCGGGGATGAACTCGTAAGTGGTTGATGTTCTCCGAAAATTCCAATGAAACTCGGTACTCCGAAAAGTTGCAGTTCTTTTAGTGAGGGAAGCATAGCATCTTCCTCCTCTTGTAGCTTATCAAATATGTATTCTAGTTGCTGACCCTCATATATACTTAACTTTTCCAAAGATGCAAGACCTCCAACAAATAGGATGGGCAATATTATTCTTAACTTGTTGCACTTTGCTATTTGAAGCATTTTCAATTTTGGAAACAATGAGTCATAATAACTCTTTCTACTACTGTCACCATCTTCACCCACTATCATGTATTTAAGTACAGTGCAACTTCTAATTGTCAATTCTTCCAATTGCTTCAGACTTCGAGCAGCGGATGGCTGAAAAACTAATGTCAACATTGGACAATCTTCTAGTTGCGTGGACTTAAGATGACATGTTGTAGTTGCCATTTGATAATATGCTCCTTAGGCTATGACACTCCTTCAACTTCATAATCTCTAATTTCTCCAAAAAGTCAGATGGTGGAGGATCAAGACATAAATCTTGAACACCCACTCTAGAGAGATGTAGTTCAGCCAAATTAGCAAAAGCAATCACACCAAAATCATGAGCTTTGGTATCTATGAGGCACTTAATGTTACGATATGAGCTCAAAGGAAGAACAATCAAATCATTCATCATCTCAGGGATAAGATTCTTCCATATTCTTTGCAGATCATCTCCTTCCAAGATAAGAAGTTCAGCTCTTCCAACAAGTTGCTTAAATGTTGCGTCTGAAACTAGATGACCTGATTCATTATCTATTTGAAAGCATCTTGATATGGCACCATACTTTTCAAAATAACTTGAAAATTCTCAGAAGATATGCAATATCTATGTAATGTAAGAGCAGGTCTATCTTGAGAAATTGCATCTTTCTCTTCATTGTCACACTCATTATGAACAAAAGTTAATTCTTCTAGTTTTGAGCAACTCTCAATCACATTAAAAGGATTGTTCTTTGTAATTTTACATTCTTCTACCTCCAATGATCCCAACTTCTTTAGTTTCAAAAATTCTCTTGGTAATTCAATGATTGGACAACCATAAAACCAAAGAGTCCTTAGACTCGACAAGTTTCCTATAACGGAGATGTCACCTAGCTCCAAATTTGCTAGGATGAGTGTTCAAATATCTTTCAATGGCTGAAGTGAATTTATCAATGATAGAGCTGGAATTCCATAGACACATCCATGAACTAAAATAAAAACTTTAAGCCTCATAATCTTTTTAAAGAATATATTTGAGACATTCAAATTCTTTGAATCATTGAGCACTATTAGAACTTCCAATCTTTTTCCATCAAATTCTCAGGAAAAACACCATTCTTTAAAAACAAATATCTCAAATTCTTTTTTAAAGATTTTTCACTTTCATGAGAGATTGAGTATCTTTCTCTTCTATCCACAAGGCCACTTCACGAACCAAATCATGCATCTTTAAAAAGCCTTCCTCACTTTTCAACAATAAAAAAGAATATGTGAGTTCATTTATAGCTCCACCCACTTCACTTCTTACTAAATGTTATTTGTCATTTTCTCCAAAATAACCCAATCCTATGCCAGTTTTGGTTAACATTTGTATAGGAACTTGGGATCTTCTCAGAAAAGAAGATATCAAAAAGAGCTCTTTAGCCTTTTGATTTTTCAAGTTATCATAACTTAACTTCAGACAATTATAAGCCTCTTTCAAATTTTGATCAACAATATGATCTTCCAAGGTTTCCAAAGCATCTTTCCAAATTGTTATAGGTTGATTTTTTTAATGCTTTTGCTAGTGCTATAGTTGCAACCGGTATTCCTCCACAATGCTTCACAAGGTTTTCTACCACACCCTTCCAACCATGAGAGGAATCATTAATGCTAAAATGCGTAAGGAAAAGATTTAATGCATCTTTATCAGCCAATGATTGAATTTGAATTGTTACTTGGCATCCCATTGATGTACAAACATGTAAGTTACACGTGGTTATCAATATATTGCAAGCCTTGTGTTTGTGGCTTAATGGGATCCCTAAGTGTTGTTTAAGATGAAGCTCTTCCCATACGTTATCTAGAATTATAAGCAGCTTTTCTTTCATATTAGTGATTTTGGACCATATTTTCTTTGATTGTCCTTCTTCCTCTTCTTCTAATGTCAAATCGTAAAGATGCTTCGCCAAATCATGTCAAATCTTTTTGAAATCTGGAGATGAGAGACGACAAGAAAGATGACTTTGTCAAATTTGAATCCTTCAAGTTCAGTAACCACATGTATTGCCATGGAGGTTTTCCCTCTACCCTCAGAACATGCAATCTAGTCATATTGTAATTTTCATATTCTAATGTGTCTTCTTTAGGTCTTAAAACATTTACCTTCTATCTCAAAATGCATGAAATTGTTGAGTCTTCTCCGTCAAGTCCTTAACTTTCCAATATTGTCACCAGCAAATAAGACACTAATTATTAAGGCATTTTTCTTTTCTATTATCGAACTCAATAACACTTTTAGCTTCACATGTCCAATGCACTACTTTATTTTTTACAATAGAAACACCTCTGGCATTTTCTATTTTTCTATTGACATCATGTAGTTTTGCTTGTATTATTTCTTTTTATGATCGAATGTCGCAACATAACTACTAAAACAACATAAATGTTGAGCTTCGCCTTTCACAAAATTCACTAAACTTTGGACTTCGTTCTTTGCAATTTCAACACATATGGCCTCCATCTCACTAACAAGGATATACACGAAAGGTTGTTATAAATATATTTTAGACTAGGATTTTATTTATGAATAATGACTAGATCTTAAAGCTATACGTATAACTACAACAATCTATGATTTTAACAAGTGTGCAAATGGAGAGGTAAGGAGACTGATTAAAGCAATAAATGACTTTCAAGATAACTTATGAGAAAAAGACATGAGCTATGTTGAACACCCAATATACTCTACTAAAGATTTTCAAATATACGTTGCTTGACACTTGATGATTAAAACCAAAGAAGATCACCTATTTTTAGGTGGAGATTGTGTTAAGTAATTAGTGACAGTCATAGTTCCAACTCACGTATTTGTAATTGCATATATGACGGTTTTTTTCTTAAACCATCACCTTTTGTTATCAACAATAAAATAAAGTATTTAAAAAAGAAAAAATGACAGTTTTTTATAACAATATCATCTATTATTTCTAAACATTTCATCTTCCTATCAGATTGTTGAAATAGTGCAAATGATGACTATATAGCCACTAAGAGTGACTATCCATCTTCAACTTTCAAATACCACAATAATGGTTCTAATGCATTGTTTCTACTCTATTTATACCCCTCATCCCAACAGTCTTCAGTCTTTTTGTACCAAAAATTAACATCACTCTCCCTCAAAATAGTTCTATGACAAAAGGCTCTAGCAGGCTGTTCCCCAATTAGGGACCTTCTATCCCTTCTCTGCTACTTTCTTTATGCCCTCCACCTCCACGTCCTCCACCAAAGCAAGACTCTTGCCCCACTGGACGACATACTAAGGCGAGTCATACGCATGAACCATGTCATGCGTAGGTTCATCTTGTATGTCTATGACCTTAACTAGAAGTTCAACCTCATTTTACACCATAACGATGTTGAATACAATATGGATTCTTACACTTCCTCTCCAACCTCCAACGAAGACGATAAGGAGGAGGGAGAGTTATAAGTAAATAGGTTTTCTTTTTAACTTTTATTTTCTATTTTTTGTTTTTAGTTATTTCTTGTTTTTAGATTTAAGATGTATTTTGGATAAGGGGGAGTAGCCCTTTATTAATATATATTAGAAAAAAAGGAAATGTGTGTTGGTTATTCAGATAAACCTATTACATAAACTTGAAACTTTCTTAAATGGATAATAATCATATGTGATAGATGTTTCAGAAAAACTGTCATGTAAATGTGTTGTAGTTGATAAATGGATAAAAAGAATACATGTCAGTTCTTTGTGTCACTTAAACTTTAAAAAGTAATACATGTCGGTTTGTTCGCGAAAAACTATCATGCAATGCCCTCTCAAAACATTTTCTGCTCCCTCCAATCACTACATTTTCAAACTTAGTATTTACTACCTTACTTAAAAAGCTCTCTCTTGTGCGCTTTCATGAAAATCATCTCTATCCCCACCCTTTTGATCACATTTTTAGCCAAACCTAGCTCTATTTGCTACTACATGAACTACTTATGCTGTCAACAAAATGGTTTCAATAGCAGAGCTTCACGTCTTTTTTTTTAGGGCAAGTTCATGGTTTATTTCTCTATTCTCTGTTGCTGACTTCTGTACTTATCTTCCTACTTCATTCTTTTAATGTTGTAAGCTCTAAGCTTATCGTTCTCATTTGCTCTCTTTCTTTTCCTTCTATTGGGAGGGGTTTGAGGTGTGGCTAGTTACTGTATCTTTTTTCTGCTAGCTAGTCAATCCAATTTGTGAATTTGTACATTTGTAAGAGCTCTTATGTTACTTGCAATTTGTGATTCATTTCTGGCTTCTCATTAAGGTTAGTGGTTTTTTTCGTTTTTTTCTTTGATTGTTTAAAATATTCTAAGATGTTTTGTTGGTTTTTGCTATATATATATATATAGATGTGGAATGTTACGTTTTGATTTTTGCTTCGTCCTCTTGATGACCTATGTTACCTAGATGGAGACCATGGATAAGGTAGATGTCTCCCAATCATCTTGGCAAGTGATATTGGGACGGGGTGGCAAGTTTCATTTATTTAGCAGTTTCTATGGTGATCTAAAACAGCTTTATCAAGAGGTTTGTGAGTTACACTTAGTGATGCATGGAATCAATCAGAGTTATAAGTGTTGGACAGAGTATAGAGACACAAGGGATGTGAGTAAGAGTGGCTGCCAGGAGCAAAGTGAAATGATGATCCATTTCATGGTCTATTATTTTGTTGAGTAATAAAATAAATGACCACGATGTGAGATATGAAGACCATAAAGTTGAGGATGGTTCATTTCATGGGATGTCCCTAACGAGTCCTTATTTTGTTATGATTTTTCATATCTTATTTGAGGATTTTATCACATTTATTGGGCTTAATTGCATTTATTATGGTTAATTTAAATTAAATGTAAATTTGATGAAAATACTACTAAAAAGAGCAAAAATATCATATTTTATGATTTATTTTAACTGATTAATTTTTAGAATATTTGATATTATATTACCTTGGATTTTATTGTAGAAAAATTAAATGAAAAGCTAAAAGTGAAAAAGATAATTGGGAGCCCAAACAAAGAAGGACCAAGCACATATGAAAACGCAGCGTTCAAACATTAGGGGTGGGTGGTAACTATTTAGTGATCATCTTCACAGAGGAGGAGTCCAGGCATGACTAGAGGAAGCGACTTCTATTCCTTTCCACCTTTACCATCTTCCATCTCCCACCTTCTATTTCTCACTCCACACACCATCATCGAAGGCGAATCACTCCTTCCGTCCATCACCGCCGATGACCTCCATTCCATTCATCATCATCTTCGCAGAGGAGGGAGACGAGAGGTAGAGCAGCCACAACCTTGAACATGAGCAACCATCATCATCATCAGCGACACCCTCCACCTTCGTCTTCACCGTCGACAATGCCGTTCATCACTACCAGGATCAGTGATGCCTCTTTCTTCTTCCTCTGAACTTACTGCGTCTGAAGTGATGAGTGGTTGAATCTCATTGACTCTTGGCATGGAGACAATGATTTGAGTTCCATTCATTTTCTCCTATCTATATTTTGATTCTCTAGTTTTAGAATGGTGCTTTGTAATGTTAGAGACTGAGATTTTGAGTTGTTTATCTCTGTTGAATTGGGTAAATGTGGCTGTGATTGGATTTTATAGTTTGAAAGTTATATATTCCTATATTTCCTTTTGTGAATTTATTGATATTGTATTGTTTGGCATGGTAGTGTGGATAATACAATCGATTTGAGCTTGCTTTTGAGTGTCTTAGTTGAGCACTCTATTAATCAGTTGAGCATTACTTTTAAGAGGAACAAGCTATTTGATTTAATCACAGTTGCATACTAAGTAGCTTTTAATAGTAACTTAAGATGTGTTTATTAGCTACGGTAGTAGAAGTAATCACCAATTGAGATTGTTTGACTCAAACGGTGTTTTGGGGTTTTCCATTAAGACTTAGTGTATTGTTTTTAACTCCCAAGATATTTTGAACAAGGAATGTCATTAATCCATTTCCAAGAAGCATTCATTTAATACATTTTATCATATTCATTCACATTCACTTTTATGAAAGAAAATATAAAAAATAATAGTTTAGATTTATTCCATTACATCTTTAATAGTTAGTAAAATAAAATTAATTTTCAAAACCCAACACCTTTTTGCCCTGTCAATTTATTATTTTTGATACTTAATTTGCTTAGGATTTCAAATAAAAGCTTCTTAGAGTGAAACGACCTGAGTTTTGCACTATATTGTATTGTTTGGATTTATTTTTGATTGAGAACCCTAAAGCGAATGATAAAGGCTCTCATCAGTCCCTTGAAACAAATTTTAATGAAGATAATGCTTTGTATGATAGGCATGATCACAATGAAGGAATATGAATTTCAAAGAGGGAAAAACTTCACAACAAGAAGGAAAAATTATTTCAAGTTAAGATATTAAAAAAAGTCAAGATTAATAAGGAAAAAAGCAGAGACACTACCACTTAATTGAGAACATAACATTAGTATTATTATTATGTATGTACCCTGTTTAATCACTTAATTAGCTTTTGTTGTATGTAATTTAATTTGCTAGTTGTCATCGCAGTTTGATTCTTAATTTTATTTTGTTGAATATGCTGGTTTGTAATAGAAATGTAGGAGGCTGCTGCTCAAAAAGCAGCCCTGCTATTTAAAAAACAAAATGGGTGCCTCACGTGACGTTTATTTGTTAAAACCATCATGTATTATTATCATATAGGTGATGGTTATGAAAAACAAACCAACACGTAAGGATACTCATGTAGGTTATGCGGCCTTACTAGAAGCCTTAAATATATAATCATTTTGGAGATAGAACTCATAGATATTCTAGACAATACATGATGGTTGTGAGCGTTTTGAGTAGTCACGAATTTTGCCAAGAGAATATATGACACATCTACTGGTGATGGCTATCAACGATCATGTATAACTAAAAGTAACCCCCTCCCCCCCCCCAACACACACACACAAAAACAAGATCCGAACTGACATTTTCATAATTATTTGTCTAGAAAGAGCAAAACAAGAAAGTTTAAGAAAAATTCTAGAAAATTCCTCAAAAAAATAGGAAAAGTGTGAATTAGAGGTTTTGAAAACTTAGTTGAGGCCAGAAAGGTGGAATAAATTATTATAGAATTTCCCGTAAGCGAGGTTTTTTGGAAAAATGTTAGAAAATCAAAGGAAATAATTATTTTAATTAGTTAGACGCCTTAATAAATTTGAAAAAAAGATGGATAAATCATCTAAATATTTATTTGAATTTATAAAGTTATTTTTAGGCCCTGAAAGTTCAGGAATTAATTTTAGGGAATTTATTTTCCCGTAGTAACATCGATAAAGGCCTAATCGGAGAAAATTCAAAATAAATACCTAGAGATGATGAAAAATTCTGAAATTTTTAGATCATGTTATTATATTAAAAGGTGAATTATCATAGAGAGAAATAAATTTTTGGAGGTCTGAAAAAATTATGGAATGTTACTAGTGAATAGTAATTGATAAAGTTTCAAATTTGTTTGGAAATTTGTTTTGAATTGTGGGCTAACTTTTTGGATCAGCCCAAGCTATTTATGGGGCCCACAGAAAGCCCAATAAGGCCCAATTTCATTGCTTTCTCCCTACTCCAAGAATTGATTAAAATAAATGCAAAATTAAGTGATAAGTGCTTGGAAAAATCTGGATTATGGCCACTTGTTCAAATCAGACCTCTTCTAGCATTTGATGGCTGCCACCTACACCATTGAGGTGTCCCAAATTTTTTCCAATTGAGGAAAGGAGAGGGCAGACCAATTTTTCTATGAATACCCCCTTGGAAAATACAAATAAATATTGGAAAATTGAAAAAAAGGGGGGGGAGACTCTGTCACTGTAGCTCCAACCCTATTTGTTCAAAAATTTCAAGTGTTTTAGGCAAGGAATTATCCAACTTACACTAAGAAAACATTAAGGTATGTTTATGCATCATTATCCCTAAGTTTTACATTAATTGGATTAGGATTTTGGCTTGGAAAAATCATGAGAAAATGCCGTCAAATTTGGTCCAGCCATGCGATGCTTACGAAAGGATAGAAACCTTACTAATCAAGTGGAATAAGCAAGATTAAATGGTGCATGGGTTGATTTTTGGAAGAAAATCAAAGTTAGGGTTTTAGGGCTCCTATTCAAGCAAGCACTGTTCATGTAGGAGCTAATTGTTTTGGCTTAATTTGATAATTCCAATGGCTTTAAAACATGTTTTTGTGTAGGGATATATGGTTGGGAGGTGTTTAAAATCATTAGAATCAAAAATAAAATTTTTAGAAGTCATAACCCCCTATTCGGCCAAACCAAGTTCATGGGGAAGGAGTTTAAATTCCAAAAATCTGATTGCATATTTGGATTCCTCATGAAAAATTGTGTAGGAATGATCATGAGGTTATGGATTCTAAAGGAGAAATCACTTTGTTAAAAAAGAAGAAGGAGGAAATGGTTAAGTTAAAGTTCAAGAATTGTAATTAAGTTGTTTAATGATTAATATGGCCTATGTTTATGCCTGGTTTAATAGGCATTGTGAGGAGAAACCAAGGAGAAGCTTTGTCCCTTAAAGTAACCTAGTGGACAAGTGTTAAAAAGGTAGCTTTGAATTATAGTTTGATTGTATATCTTGCTTGTTTAATGTGATTCGTTGTTTGCTTGGATTGAGAAATTTGTGTTGTGATTTTGGTTAGTTGAATAACCTTAGTTTATGCTTTGGCCAAATGCATTGAATTGTGTTAATGTGGAAGTGTTGATGTTTCTCTCCTAACATGAGGCTAAGCATGATTTTATGTGACTTGAGGATGTCTTGAAGTTCTATAACATGTCACATTATAACTTGCTTGATTTGCATGATAATTGTAATTCAAATGCTACTGAGATTTCTTTGAAATCTCACTCCTCCTATGTTAATTTATGCACCAAATAGGGAATGATTGATCCGATGGCAAGAGCAAGGGAATGATTTTGGGATGAAGGAGTAATATGGAACTCATGATATTTTGAAAAGTTGTATAATGCTTTAATGAACTTTATATCAAGTTGTAGTGTATTTTGGATGATAATATGATATAAATTAGATCTATATGACATGCCCTAATGTTGGAAATTTGAATGGTATAATGCCAAAAGGATGTGGAAAGAGAAAAAGGGGAAAAGAATTTAAGAAAATGGAGTTAGGGGATAAAAATACCCTAAAAGAGGATAAACTTGTGATACATAAAATAATAAGCAATTGTTGGAATTTGGACATGAGATTTTGCAGGCAATCAGATCTCATTTTTAGCTTTAAATCAAGTGATAAACCATCAAATTTAGAATTTTTTACTAAGAGTTATGCCCCTCCAAAGTTGGGCAAAAATGCTCAAAATTTAAAAATTTACCATATAAAAAGTGCATCTTGTCAATCTTTCTGGTGTTATTCTGAATAGAATTGAGTCTAATGAATATTTTTTCTCTATAGAACTCTTAGCAAACTTCGTGTGAAAATTGGAACCACCTTGTTTTGATTTTTCTAGAATTAGTTATAAATTTTCAAAGTTGGTCCAATTTCAGATGAACAATATACGGACAGAACTAAGTATGAAATTTTGAAACTGAAATTTTTTGTCTGGAAACATTGGGAAATATGTTATATTGGTTCCAATTAACATATAATAGGATATTAAAGGAGGTATGATAGTATGCCCATAAATTTTGGACATATAATATAGTTTTGAATTTTCCTTGTTAATACTCACGGAAAATTTTGCTTCGAATTCACCAACATTAACATTGAATGCACTTAATGAAAAATTATATATCAAAAGAAATAATGAAAAGTTAATTATAATTTTGTCATAATTATTTATTTTTAAAATATTTTTGAAAATTTTAATTTTATTCCCAAATTCTAACCCTAAGAAAAAAATTATTCATTAGTTTTATATTTTTTTAATTTGTTTTTTAAATGATAAATTTATAAAAATAATTATGCACTAGGTTATATAATTATTTATATTTGTATTTCAAGTTAGTATCATAACGAAATCCAAATAGCACGACATTTATATTGATATGAAATTAGAGCAATTGCATCTTTTGTTTTTTATATATATAATTGAAATGAAATATAATACTCAATTAGTATTACGAATTCAACTTCGTATTTTAAAAATTAAATGCAAAATTGGAATGAAAAAGTTAGATTAGTGGAAATATCCTTCTATAAGTGCAATGACATTAAAAATCATATATCTAGTTAAAATAAAATCTAAAATCATGTACAAGGCATAATAAGTAAAATACTCTAATCTTTCTTATATTTTATCTTAATTAGAATAAAAACTTCTCTATTTTGAAAACATACACGTTCAAACTGTTAACTCTAGAATGTTTTCCAATTGAAATTTATCTTAAAATACTATTTCTTTGCTAAGTTATCATTCCCCATATTAAATCTGTAGTTTTAAATAAAACTGTTTCAAAAAATTTAAGATTTTTCCCTTTATTTAATTTTTTTAATCTTGAAAAATAATTAGTTGTTCAATTTTTTATAATACTGCAACAGATACTTAACTAATTTGGCTAAAGGAGAAAAAACCTTAATTGAAACTTTGATTAATTTTTTAAATAAATAATAATTGACAAAAGATGTTTATAAATGTTAGTAATACCAACAAGAACAAACCCTTATTCTACTAGGTAGGGTCAGCTATATGAATCGCATGACACTAATATGCCCTATCAACATCCAAATCCTTAGATATGTTGTTGACCAGAAGGTCTGAGGCAATGACCTTATTGATCATTCTTCTTGGTCTTCCTCAACCCCTTTTTATAGGACTCCATACTGTCCAATCTATCATTCTCACCGGGGCTTCTAATGGCTTTCTCTGCACATGCCCAAATAATTTCAAGCGATGTTCAACCATTTTTTCTTTGATAGGTGCCACACCTATCTTGCTCTGATATTTTCATTTTGAATCTTATCTTTTTCCTTATGATCATACATCCATCTCAAACATCCTCATTTCTGCTATCCCAACTTTATGCTCTTGTTTTTTGTTTATTGTCTAACATTCACTATCATACAACATAGCTGGTCTTATAGTAGTCCAATAAAATTTTCCCTTAAGTTTCTCAGGTGCCTTTCTTATAGCAAATAACTCCAATAGCCTTCCTCCACTTTAACAAACCAGCTTGTATTCTATCAAAAATGTCTCCATCAATTTCTTCATTCTCATATGCAATGAATCCTAAATATTTAAACTTTGACACTGGAGGAATGATTTGATCTCCCATCTTCACCTCCAAATCACCATGGTTTTGTCTCCTTCCAAATTTGCAATGCATATTCTGTTTTGCTCCTACTTGAGTGAAAACCTTTCAATTTCAAGATCCTTCTCCATATCATATAAATTTAAGTGATTTATATAATCTCTCAAATTTACATTATTTAAACCAAATGATGAAAAATTTAACATATTAGAAAGCTTCAAAAAATATGCGACAAAAAATTAAGTTTAAATAACTGTGATGAAAAATTAAAATTATAAAATTTTATAATATAATTAAAATTAATAAATTTTATAACATATTGGAAAGTTTGAAAACATATGTATTAAAATTATATTTTCGCTGTATAAAAACTTATTTTTTAAAATATAAATCACTAAACAATTCTTCTGTTAAGGTAGAGGTATTTATGTCAAAATAAAAGTTTACAAACCAAACGGTTGGATGGATAAAAGTTAAATTTCAAATGCAAAAGAGAAAGTTTGTACAGTATATTACTCTAGTCATTAATAAAAGAGCTACTTGGAGTTACGTTGGATTTAATCCTAAATATAAAAAGATCAATTTATTTTGTCTCTACGTTTATCTATAATTCATTCTTTAAAGTATCCTATTGATTTTAATAAGGGAATTTCAATTCAAGAGTAGTTATGACTAAAACGATGCTTTAGGAAAATCAACTTATATTTATTAAAACTAACTAACTTAATTAACTAATATTTTTAATCTAGTCAAATTAATTAAATAGCTTTTAATTAACTAAATAGTTTTTACATATTAAAGACCGAAGGTAGTACAAGGGCGTTTATATAATTTAGGTAAAATAAAGAGCCAATTAATATATTTTACTCTTACACATTACATGTCTTCTTGACTTTGAAAATTTATCTTTATTTTAAATTAACAATAAGTATTTAAAAAGTTATTGTTTACAAAAAAATGCCATAGACTAAATTAGGATATATATATTTATAATTTTAAGGTAATATCAAAATCATGCGATATTTTTGTTAGTTCCCTCTGTCGAGTTATTACTTTTTTTGTTGCTTTAGATCGGGTTACTAGTTTTGTCGCTTCTCCAACATCTCTAAATTGTATATTCTTTATGTTCTCTCCAACACCTTACCTCTATATATACTAACAGGATCCATTTAATGTCTGTGAATCACTAGACGCCAGTGTTCTATTATAAAAATAACAGAATTTTTTTTATTTGAATATTGATGAGTGATTCACACACTTGAACCTTGCTCCTGCAGCTCATATGACAGGCGCACAAATTTAAAATAATACTACATTTATATAAGTAGTTACACTGGCCATTTAGGACAATGACCTTTACCTGAGCACCGGAAGTGCACACCTTCTTATGGAGGATACAAAATAGTATAAACACTAGCAAGTAGAGGTTACTTGCTCTTAAACATCTAATAAGTCAGATAATTAACTATCAAAATAATTATTCTACAGGTACAAAAGTAGCAGGCATTCCTGCTCTTCATACAAGCCCACCTTTAGCACTTATAACCTCCTTACCCTTGGAACTGCTTGCCCTAGCTGTATAATATAGGAAGGGAGGGTGAGATTCGAACAAATCCCCGTAGTAGTAATTTCCATCAAACAATTATGCACATTATATAAAGCATGCAAAACAAGCCAAAGTGGAACATAACCTTGCAAGCTACTGCATTTAAGCATTTATGCGCAATGACAGATAAACAAGCTGATTAAATAATGCGCAAACACTTGGCAGATACTGCCCCATGTTTATCAGCTACATGTGATCACGGCTAAATAATCCATGCAAGGAAATAAGAATTACATGTTCGCATGCTTTAAACAGCAATATGGCACAAACAAACATGCAGTAATCATACACAAGTGTAAGGCAGGAAAGAACTACTACCTGAACCTTCTGCTTCAAAATTAAACCTTACTTGCTTCCTTTCTCTTAGCTTCTTCGGTGGGCTCTTGCAGATATCAAAACCTATTATATTAGTAAGGGTAGGTTAAGACTTGGTCCAACAATAATTCATAAATTAGAAATCTCTCTTTAAATCCCAATCTTTTTCAATCTCTACCCTTACTTAATAGTTGGTCATCCTGGACAATTTTTCTTATTTAAACTATTCTCTTTGGAAAGTTTCCTTCCTTATCTCAACCCATTCAGTTACTTTACTTAGTAACTGGTTATCTTGGTCAAAATACTATTTCTATTTATTTTATTTTAAGGACGATGTCATGTCTCACATGCATTTGCTTTCAAGTCCACTTACTTGAGTTTCAATCAAGTAAAAAGTCTGAATGACTTTGACTTACACGTACTCATTTATAAATACACATTCAATCACACATATTAACATACTTATGTTCTCCTCATTGGGTTTCAATCAAGTAATCTTAAGTCTATTGAACTTGTAATTTGTCCTTGTGATAATTCACTTCCTAATTATTAACATCCTATGTAGAAACTTAAAACAACAAGATCTTCTTTCCTTTTAAACCATTACCTTTACTTTTAAAATCTAAAGAACTCAGAACAGTATTTTCTCTTAACTCTTTAACAATTTTCATTTAGGAACATGATCAAACTCAAAGTCCCAATTTCAACATCTCAATTCAAGCCTATACTCAAATGTTTATTAATTTAGTTACTAGTTATAACTATACTATAAAACTTTCTTATTCTCCTATCTACACAAGGAATCCAAATAAACTAATTGTCACTCATCCTGAACATTCCAAAATCAACCTCAACAGCCATTCATCTTTATTTTAGCTTATAATCCTTCTATTACTCCTCTATTCAACACCTTTCGATCCTCTATAATAGAAATGTCAAGCTTCAAACATTCTCACCCATAATATGAAAAATTCCTTTATTTTCTCATTCCCTAAATTCATGAAAATCACTTTTAGTAGAATTAATTCCTTTTTAATTTCAACACATCCATTCAAGCCTATCACCAAATTTTGACTAACATAATTACTGCTTCAATTATGTATCAATACTCTCTTAAAATTTGGACAGCAACTTTTCTCCCTTTTTATTTCCTTTAGCAACCTTAACGTCAAATCCAAATAATGTTTCTACTCAACTCCCCGATCATTTAACAGTCCAAAGTAGTTTCTTGACATCAAGGAACATAAAACAGCAACTTGAACACGTTTGAAAATCTGAAAATGCAATCCCAAAATCTTCCAGCAACGACGACATCTATATAAATGTATCTCCCAAGTTCTAACAGCAATAATAACCGTGTGTATACGTATGATATTATACTCTTCCCAACTTACAGAAACTGAAGCTACATATACCGAAACTATATATATATATATATATATTTTTAGAAGTCGGCCAACACAAAGCATATATATATACTACTCCTGCACGTTACCCTCAAAGTCAATAACACACATAAATATATATATATATATTTTGCATCTCCCTCGGTCTCTTCCTCCAAACCAAAACAACCTTAAACAAAAGATTTTCCCCCCATTTAGAATCAGCAGAACCAAACTCCCCCAAGCTTTTAACCCCTGTTTCGGCGACTAAAGAACAGAGGCAAGTAACCGATGCATATATATACATATTATTTCTTGTTAACTCCAAAAACTCACAGCACAGAGAATCAGAATGAGGAGTTTGGCTTCAAAGGTCACCACCCCAGCTTCGTACAGCCATAGCCCAGAAACAAACATCGACATGCAACAACGAAACTCAAGCTTGCAAAACTACGACCCGTGTTCGGCCAAAACCAGAACAGAAACAATAGCAACATGCAACCAGAAAAACTACTTCTACACACTTCTATCTTACCGACAAACACAAATTCACCGATCCTTTTGTTCCTTTCTTCACTTTCTCTCACTAACTCATCTCTCTATACTCCATTACAGCCAAACTACGTGGATAACAGAAAAGAAAATGGTGGGAGGTTGATCAGGATGCTCACCTTGACAGTCTAACCGGTTTGCATGCAATTGAATCACCTCCGATCACCAAGATTCAACTCAGCCTCTTCTCCGTCGAGTTACTGTTTCTCTCGTTCTCACTCAGCGTTGCAGAAATGAACTGATGATGGTAGGGTCGGTCTGAAGATTAAAAAGGCAGAGCACGTGTAATAGAAAATGCCTGGACCATTTTGCCCTCCAACATAATTATTCCTCCAATCTTATCCCTCTCCTATTTTTCTGAAATATAAGATATATCCAGAAATTAAATCAAAATATCATAAATGGATTTTTTTTTATCCATTAGCTTCTTTGACCCATAAAATAATTTCCTTAAAAATTTCAGGTCAAAAGTCAACTCCTAACTATTTTTCTGGAATTTTCAAGAAAATAGCTCTTAATTTCAGAAATTAATCGTTAACCCATTTTAAGGATTTTATACCTCAAATATCTTCTTTACTATCCCAAATGATTATCATAAAATTTTTAGATTAAATATAAATCTCGAAGTATTTTTCCATAATTTTCAGAGAAAATAAACCATTTTTCTCTTAAAATTATCTATTAAAATTATTTAAGCCATTTTTGGGGAAATACCTTTTCCAAAATGTCTCTAAACCCTAAAAATCATTATTCCATCATTTTCCCCACTTTATTTGGCAAATAAATAATTTTAATAAATTTTCTCTTTTCTGCTCATCCTAAGTCATAAAATTCGGGGTGTTAGATTCTCTTCAAACATGACTCTAATTTATCAATTGTTCAGTATATTCTTCTCCTAAGTTTTTGCTTGCAAGCTTTTAATATGCAAGTATGACATTTCTCTCAAATTATACTCTTAAAACAAAAGTTCGGTTTCACCCCCCAATTTGGAAAATCAAAGGCTTGGAAAGGTTAGTTTTTCAATCAGCAACCTTCCCACAGTTTTATTACTTCACTTATACATAGATGTTTCTTAGCCTATCCGAAGATTTGGCAATTAAACTTCAATGTCATCATCTGATCTATATAGCCATCCCATTTAGTGGGATAAGGCTTTGCTACTGTTGTTATTATATATAGATGTTTTTATTTTTTAGAAATTAATTCCTTGTTGCCCCTTCAATTAGAATGCTGCCACTGAAAGCTTACTTTTTAGTAGCAACTTTAGAAAGATGCCCTTAAAATTTTTCCTTTTACTTGCTATATTTTAGAGGCCTCTACTAAAGGTCTTTTTTTTTTTTTTTTTTGGCCCTAAAGACTCCTAGCAACAACAAATCTGAAAGACAGGTTTTAGTTGGCAACTAGAAATTTCGCTCCTACGATATACAGATTAACATATTTGATTATATTTAAAATTTTAATAAATTTCGTTATCTGGAATAGCTTAAAATTTATTTCTAATAGGAATATATTTTTTATTCATTTTAATGAAATTTGAATTAGAGATGTGAAATTTATGGGAAATAGAAGAAAGAAATTAATTATTTGTTTCTCCATTTAAGCCTCCTATTTATATACTATTTAATTATGATACCCACCATTTAATTTAATATGTTCAAATTTCAATTAAGGCATTTATTCAAATTCAAAGTTAATTATTAATTTCTTCATTGGAATCTTTATTTGAAATTGCATTTATTTATAATGTTTCCTATTTAATTCAATATATTCAAATTTTAATCAAGATCTAATTGATGATGATTGATATTTAATTGATTGACTGACTGACTTCTATAAAGTCATTTTATTGAAAATCTTCGCTGAAAGTTGATTTTCTTTCCTTTTTAGTGAAAGTTGGTGCTATTATATCATATATAATATATAAGATGTTGGAATATGGCTAATATGACTTCCAATGAAAGACAAATATACGTGAAAAAAACAAGATCAGTATATATTCTCACCTTTTTAAATTTTTGTGGATATTTAGAAGTTGTAGCTATGACAAAGAAATTGCTTTTTCTCTGTCTTTTTTCCTTTCCCCTCGTTGACTTGAAGGAGAACAAACAATAAAGAGAACGATGACATGATACACAACCTGTCAAACAAAGACATTTAAAATATTTTAGTATTGACGAAAGAATATGTACAAAATATAGAGCAATATTGGGTTCAAGAGCGATTATACTATTTATTGGAAATAAAATATTAAATATATAAGTGTTTATAAAACAAAATATAATTTTTATACAATCACTACGAGAATAATTTAGTAGTCAAAACAATCTCTCACATACACACTACTATTCTCATTTCTTTTTTGACCGGCACTACTATTCTCATTTCAAATATCGGAGGAGGCTGAAGAATTTATGTTTTTTTAAGATCTACGATGTATTTAAGTGAGTCAAGCTGAATAAAACGTAAAGTATTAAAATTTTGAGGTAAAATGCTGCGTCAAGTTCACTTACGCGCATTTTCTTGTTGTTAGGATAAAAGGGATGGATTATCAGGCTCTCCAAACCGAACCAGTTAGTTTCAGTGACATCTTTACATCTATTATCTCTCTTTTGAAATTTACAAAGCCTAAAAATTCCAATGATAGAAGTGAAATTAGAGAGCACATTTCATGCTCATCTATGATCAGCATGAAGTGTTCATCATAATCTCAATCATTTATAAACTTCTAAAAAAATAATTATGCATTAAAATATAAAATAATGTTCTATTATAGTCGAGAGTCAATACCAATAGTTAATTCTGGGATTATTTTTCCTTTATTTATTTAGTTGTAATTCTTCAATGTGTTGTAAATTTGTAAGCATGAAAAAGAATCACACCAAGTAAAGCATTCTAATACTATATTGCTAATAAAAAAAGGAGAATACTTGGGATACTCCCCCCCCCCCGGGGCCAATAGAATACTTGGGATACTTTGAAACATAAAAGGAAAAGGTAACTTGAACATATAAGATTATATGCTCAAATTAATAATTTGATTAATTTGATTTGATTATACGTATTCTGGAACATAAAATAATCATTGTAGAATTAATATAAGGAGGAATAAAACGAAAAAATTTTGAGAAAATTTGATCATTCACATATATAGTTCAAAAAACTTTTCTTAATACACCAAATTTAGAACATCATATTTACGTCTGACAGTTAAAAAAAAAAGGTCAATCTCATAATTATTGCAAGATTGATAACTCTCTATTTTTAATATATTTATATAATATTTTGAGTGATTTTTAAAAATTTACCAATGCATTTTAGGAGATTTCTAAGAGTTAATTGAAAGATTTGATTTTGAGCATTATTTGGGAGATTTATTATAAATATCTTAGTTGAAATAAATAAAAATAACTAATATTAAATTTAATATTTAGTTGATTTTATCTTATCTTATTTTAATTTTTTTATAATTTATTTCCTTTCCTTTTATTTTATCTTCCTTTTCATTTTAGCTTTTCTTTTTATTTATTTTATTTTCTTCTCCTTCTTCCAGCAAGCATCAACGCACCGTTTAGAAAATTCTTGAACGGGATCATGAGGAGCACGTGCTGATTGTGGAGATGGGGACGACACCGTTTGAGAGCAACGAGCTGAAGGACCTTGAACGAGGACTCATCATCTTAATCGATTCGGCGAGGTAGGAAGGGAGGCCGCACTGTTCTGGCAGCTGGTTCTAGTTCTGGTTCGAAAGGAAGGAAGGCTGCCGAAACTGTGGGGGTGATCTTCTTCTTCGCTGGACCTGAGGAGAAACGCCGACCGGCTCTGCGGAGAGGACGGCACTGGTTCTGAGTCAGTAGGGATAGAGGAGGAGAGGCAATAGAGCACTGTTCAGTTTTTGGATTTCTCACGCCAATCAAAAGCAAGGAAGGAGAGATGCTGGTGAACTAGTTCTGGGAGGAGAGGAGAATCATTGTGATCGTCTTCTTCATTAGAGTTAGGAGTCGACTGATTGTGAACAGAGGAGCACGAGCTGTGATAGGGGCTTCGAACAGTGTTTTGCTTCCAATCTTTCTTTCTTTCTTTTCATGATCTTGAATCTGGAATTATTGTTGCCGAGATTATTATGTTTTAAATGATGTGCAGCTAATTTTCTTTTTAGAGCCTAGAGAAACTATGAACTTGTCAGTGGATTGAGCTTTGTTTTCACTGGATTGAGGATGTTTAGTGTTAAATTTTGGTTACTTAATCTTGTTCTTCATTGTCCATTTGATGATTGGCTACCATTAATTATGAAATTGAGAATTAAAGTTTTTCTTGACAAAGGAGATTTTAATTAGGCTCTTAGATTAAGTGCCTGTTTGGCATCACTTATTTTGAGCTTATAAGTAGCTTATAAGCACTATAAGCCCGATTGACACAATGATGCTGTTTGGATGGGTGTTTTTGCAATTGGGCTTTTGTATGAAAAGCTACAATAAGTTATAAGCTAAAATTAACAGCTTATGACTTATAGCTTTAAAACATAAAGAGAGAAAAAGTTAAGAAATTTATTATCTCTTTTGGTTCTTATTATAAGCCTCAAATAACTAATTTGTAGATAACAAAAAATCAGTTAAAATTAGTTGAAAGTAATAAATAAGCTAGAAATATACTTTTGTTTTTAAATATGCTCCTAGAAATATACTTTTATTTTTTCATGTTTTACTTTATATTTAAAATATCTTTTATGATTTCTAAAGTTTTAAAATTTAATTTACTCATTAAATTTGACTTCTTCATATTAAATTATTTTAATTTCATTGTATTATGTGAAATTATTTCTTTTTATCATGTTTCAGTATTTATTAAAACTCATACCCATTTTAGTCATTTTACAACCAAATTTACTTTTACTTAATCATAATCCAAACAACCTTTATCAATTTCACTTTTACAAACTAGCTTTTCTGAACTCTAATCCAAACACAATTCAGCTTATCTAATTTAGCTTTTACCTAACTTCACTTCTCCATAAACTACTTTTTTAATAAGCTATTTTTCCAATCGCTGATCCAAACGGACCCTAAGTAATACTGGATTGTATGATAATCTAATTTGTGATTAGGATAGAAATATACCTAACTATCCCATATAATTGTTGATGAGTGAGATCAAATTGTTTAGCCTCTTAGGTAATTGTGTGAGGGATTAATTAATTAATTAAAGAGATTTATAAGTAGATCGACAGGCACTTATAACTAATTATACTCTAAATTAAGAAAATTAACATTAAATATAATCAATTTAATGAAACAAGGTTTAAAAAGCTAGCAAGGGATTGGTGACTCTAGGTTGTTCTTTTTAATATTTGTTCTAGTTAATTTGAGAAAACTTTGTTTTGTTTTATTTTAATTTCTTTCACTCAATTTTATTAAATCCTGATTTTCTCAACTTAAACGAAAAGAAGATTTTTATTACCTAATTACTGATTTGTTGAGTTTTTTGTAAGATCAACCTTGATTTGTCACTTTCTATTTTTATGACCTGTACACTTACAGCATGTCTTAATATTTGGTAGCATCAAAGATATTCACTATAATTAACTCAAAGTGCAAAACTAGCTATTATCTATTAAAAGACAAAATTATGAAATTATAACACAATAAGAAATACGGTCAAAATAAATCCTTACCTTTTAATTTGTAGAGATTTCGATGTTGTATTTTTTCCCCCTAATTTGAAGAGGAACAAAACAATAAAGAGAAAATGAAAAATTTTCGCACAGGATGACAAGAGCACAGGATCGATCTGCCAAGCAAATGATCACAAAAAGTTTAAGTTTTAGAGTTTTAGAATTTTAGTGATATAAGAAAGAATCATATGTATTATATGGCAAGAGACAAATTAAACTAATTATTTAAACGCAAGCATGTTATTTAAAGTGATAATAATATGAAAATATCTATATATCTATATAAGCCGTATGATACATGTGACTCCTCGAAAGTTAAGGAATGACCAGCACAAAATATGAGAGAAATCACATTCCTTAAACCTTAAAACAAATAAATAATTACCCGCTTAATAATGTTCTTATCACAAACATATAAAAATATTTCTTGTATTCATACATAAATATACATTCCAAAATAATGAAAGAGGATAGGAATTTGCATACAAACTACGCGGAGCATTTAAATCATAAAAATAGAAACAGATGTAAATTTAAATTTACCGCTTCATTTGAATGGAAAGAAAAGTTGGGAGGAAAAAAATAGAAGGAGAGAAAATAGATATAAGAGAAAACTGGAGAGAAAATATTATTTTCCTTTCTATTTGGATGGAAGAGGGAAAATGGGAAGGAAAACAAATGAGTAAATATTTGAATAACTAAAATACCTGTATTCTTATATCAAAATATATCATGTTATAAATTAAATTAAATATCATAATAAAAAAAATCATATTAGTGTTAATATCATTAAATAATTTAAAATCAGATTATTTGATAAAAATTTATTACCATGTGATTATATTGTAAAAACCAACTAATTTAGTAAAAAAAAAATTCTTTTTGAAGGTGAAAATAAAAAAAAAGTGGATAATATTTTTAAAATCAAACATAATGAAATGATATAAATAAATAAATAGTAAAAATTTAATACAAAAGTTAAAAGAGATGAAGAAACTATATATATTAATTTGTGTGAATTTCCTGTATTGTTCATTGAATATGAAAGAATGGAGTTCATGTGTAGCTTTTGATTTTGGCCGCAATATAATGAGATAATTTTGTTGAATTATGTAGTCATAAGTAAAATTAAAAAGAAAAACTTGCACTAAAGGTGGAACGTGATATTATTGGATTATATTTGAGGAGGACATATGGAGAATATGAGTTTTCTTCTCATTTTCTCTCCATATATGGAGAAAAAAGTTGGAGAGTAAATAAAATGAGTCCCACATCCTATTTTCTCCTATATTTTTCTTTCCTCTCATTTTTCTCCCCTCATCCAAACGAAGAAAAACTCATTTCTTCTCCTATTTTCCTCTTTCATTTTCTCTCCTCCCCCATTTTCTCTCCATCCAAACATGGGGTATGTGAATTAGTAGGTCTACCCAATAAATTTACAAGCTTTGATCAGCAATGAAACACCTCTATCATTAAGGTCAGCGATGCTCTCTAAGGCTGAAAAAAAAATTTTTGATGAATAATGTACCATTATTGAGAACAAGATAAAGCAGTGCTTAAAGGAAAAATTGCGCACATATTGTTTTCTACAATAAATGATTAACAATTATTTATAAATCTTCAACAAGCTAGTAAAATATAAAAGAAAATATTTAAATGACTTTTAGTAGATAAAATTTAAAATTTACTAAACATTAAAACAACTTATGCATGAAATCTAATCACATAACAATGTGAAAAACCTTTTTTGATTGAGGGCTTCAACAGAACTAGCAATAAGTGTGGACACATAGTCCATGAAGGCAAATAACTAACAAGAGTGGCTGAAACTAGAAATGCAAGCATGAAAATGATGCCTAGGAATATCAAGCGAGCCCTATGTTAACCATGATGGACCAATACAAGCATAGCCGAAACCACAAAACAAGTGTAGCCGAAGCCACAAATATCAAGCGCAACTAAAACCACGAATATCAAGTGTAGCCCAAGCCATGAAACAAGCACAACCCAAGCCACAAATATCAAGCAAACTAACAATTCTGCTATTAGACACCAGCGTTTTGTATTCAATCCTCACAAAAACATTTACAACCATGCATGTGGTCAAAACCAACATTAAACAAAGCTTTTCTGTCACTAAAAATTAGTAAAAACAATATTTCATAACAGAAGACCCTAACATGAAAGTTCACAAAATCTAAAATATTTTATTCAAATTTCGTCATTGGACAATACCATTTTTTTCCCAAATCTATATTAATGGCTCGCATAAAAACATTTCAAGGTGTTTAAACATTATGATATCAATAAAGTGAAAATGAATAGCAATACAATTCAAATTAAATTGTTTTGTTGAAACAATGCTTAAGAAATGTAGTGGCTAAATAAACATATAACAAATAAGAAAATATCATTTATGAAAATGTTTATGGGATCATATTTACACACCTGCTATGCTCTTAATATACAATTTACTCCTATTAATTAGTTTCTGAATTATGTTTACTCCTTAATATCTAATATTCAAAACAATGTCATTATTATTCCAACTATAACTTTTTATGAAATATTCACAATATCTCACTTAACAGGATTTTCTTTTCCCTAACAAGGTTTTCCTTAACTTTTACCGTATCCAAACATCATTTCAAGTTTTATAAGTCACTTCACATAATTATGCCAATACTTAATATATCCATACACTCACAATTCAATTCTTAAATCAAAGCTATTGTCTATAAAACCAAACTATGTTATACAAGAAAAAAAAGACGCATCCAATACCTCACAAGCAATAAACGTATGCTAATTAAAGTCATTTATTAATATT
Source organism: Neltuma alba (assembly GCF_004799145.2). NCBI lineage: Eukaryota > Viridiplantae > Streptophyta > Magnoliopsida > Fabales > Fabaceae > Neltuma > Neltuma alba. Next base: position 69,695 of record NW_021633641.1, read on the forward strand.
CTTCAACAACTTAGCAAGTACAATCAAACCCCACATAGGCATTCCTGGGTTAACTTAAGAATAAACAAACTTAACTATCAAAGTTTCCAAGTGGTGTTCTTTCTAACATCAATTTTTCTTTTTACCAAGTTTTCAATTAGAACACTCTTAATTTAACCAAATTTCTTTCCTACACAGTTCCACAAACACCTTGTGTGCATATTAAAAATCAAGTTGTAAAACAATCATCATCATCTCAAATTGCTAACCAATCAAATTTTTGAGCATTCTTGTTAACCCCCAAAACCAGATAAATTAGGTTTCTTGACAACTTTCAACCTATCAATAAACATCATACTCTGCCATTTAACAACAACATATCATTCAAGTTCAAGCATCAAAGTAGTTTCACAGAAGTCTCAATATTCCACTCAACACCAATATCTTGCTTTCAATTCAGCGTTCGAACATTTTATTAAACACCTAATGTGCATTTAATTTGGCAACTTAAAAAAAAATGTTCCCCTTAAAATTACAGCCCCGAACCACATACATTATATTTATAATTCAACTATATTTAGTCACCATAACTCGATAAAGCTAAAATCTAACGCCAACTCGATTTCCCAATCCACACACATACTTGAATAGAGAAATAATTTTTGGGGGGTGGGGGGTGGGGGGACTTTACTACATTAAGAAAAATAACAGCATTCTAAAAATAGAATAGGAGGAAGATCTCTAAACATACCCAGAAAATCACGTTTGAATAAAAATTTGAAGCTTTGCGTGGACCTCGTCTCACTCCCAAATCACCAAAATGAAGAGGGGAGAACCAGGTTGGCATTTCGAAACACACTCTTTTAGCAATCTCAGACCAACTAGACGGGCACATTGTTGGCAAGGCGGAAGAACCAGAGGAAAAGAAGCAGGCGATTTCCATGTTGAGAGTGGGATCGGATGAGATCCTCTAGAAACTTCTTTTCCTCTGTCCAGGATCACCGACCACCCGGGGAAAGAAAGAGGGAGTAATACATCTGGAATAAAATAGCCTAATACAATCTTTGCTCTTTCAAAAATTTCAGTTCCTTAAATTTTAAATCAAAGTTTTTGTTCTAAAAAAATGATTTAAGCTTTATTAAATAATAGAGATTAATGTTATAAATTAAAAAAAATCTTAAGTAACTAAATCAAAATGAAAACAAACTTAAAGTACTAAAGTTTTTATTAATCTAAGGAAAAATTAATTTGGAGATACTTATAATTTTCATCAATTTTGAATTATGTCTTTGAGTTTTTTTCCCCTTTTATTGGGCCCTTAAACTTTTTCCCATCAAGTCCCTGGGTCCTTGCCATTAAATAGTTATTAACACCGTTACAAATATCGACTATGCATCGGTATGAGATTAAAGACAACCTTCAGTGTGACTAGAGTATGGAGATTGTTCTAATCAATAGAGACAGGAATGCCTAAACTGATAACCTGGGCAAACAAGATCTAAGCTGTCCCTATGGGCTTCAGATAGTAGGGAACTCTCAGACATGCTCATGCTAAAGGTTAACACAGAATGGGTCGTTGTTTTGCCTTTGTTTCTTTTCGTTTTTACCTTTCATGTATCAAAAAAAATTGATTTAGTGATACATGTTTGAAACATCTCCCTCACCATTTAGTTTAACCTTGTCTTGAGCTTCCTAAGGCTTGAGGCATTTCTTGTCCAAGTGACGCACAGCGAGTCACTCACAAGAGTTTGCTGAGAACACCTCCATCCTCTTTCGGGACTGCACCTCAACCCTTCCACTTATGGTGGGACAGGAAAAAGACCCAAATCTGATGTATGTGAAATAAAAAAGTGACATACCATTAAATAGTTATTATCTATGCATGATATGTGAATTAGGAGAGCCTCCCCTGTTTTAGTAATGGAAAAACAGAGTAAAGTGAACCACTCACCATCAACACGAGGCTACCACTAAAGATCTGAATATTATTGCAATCTCCCACACCTTCAATATTTCCCTGAATCTTCACTATATATTTAATATTATATGATTGTGATATCTGTAATTTTCATTAAATTATTGATCTGCATATAGTAAGAAAGTACTCAACGGTGAACATGAGCTTGCTTTTGATTTTCCAATGGCAATTATATATATATATATATATATATATAAAGCTCACATAGGCTTCTTAACCTTTTTGTTTTGTGCTTTCCCTATAAAATCATTGAACACTCTTTTCTTGTGTGCGTACTCTAACTAAATTCGGCTATGAGCGGAAGGGTCGAGTTGCAGTTGCACGAACTGAAGAGGGTGGGGGTGTTGTTATAATCTCTTAGGGGTGATTGGTCATGTGTTGCCCGGGCAAGGTACGGTTCAAGCATTAAGAAACTCCAAACAGGGTCAAGCTAGATGGTGAGGTAGACCTTCCATATGCGTATCACTTATCCATGGCCGAAATTTTTAACGGTTTTAATAACTACTTAATGGCAAGGACCAAAAGATTTAACGGGAAAAAGTTTAAGGACCCAATGAAAAGTAAAAAATGCATGAGGACCTAATTCAAAATTGATGGAAAGTACAAGGATCTTCAAATTAATTTCCTCTTAATCTAATAAAATATTAACGATATTATGTTTATTTATTTAGGGGTAGTATGGTAATTTTGAGTGGTAAAGATGATAAATAAATTATTTCCTTCGCACACCGGAGACTTGAAAGGAACAAGAAATGAGGGCTGTGAGGCTCTCTTAGATTCAAACTCAAATATAATAATGAGATATTAATGCCATTTAGTATTTAATTTCCCATATCTCTTTTTTCACTTCCTTTTTTTATTCAAATTTATTATTTTTATTTAATAAATAAATATTTATTCACTACAATAGAATGCACCCAACTTCTCTTTTTGTATTTAATCTAAAAATTTAAATATAGATATGAAATATGCAAATCTAATAATATTGTTGCTATTATTACTATTTTTACTGTTACTTTTGACAATATTTATTGTTTCTTCTCTCTCTTCTTCTTCTTTTTTATTTTATTTTATCGACTTGCATCATCCATTAATCAATTATGGTTTAATTTAAGAGTTCTCAAATAATTCCTGGGGTCATTACAATACAAGTCTTCTATTTATGTTATTTTTGAATCGCATGATGTGTGTGTGCGCATTTTGATCAATATTAGAATTAATATAAGTATGAATAAAAGGAAAATATTTTCATCATACCCATATAATTTTATGAAAAAAACTCTTCACAAAGCACAAAGTTTAGGACACCATATTTAGGTTTGACGTAAAAATATTTATAGTATATAATGATCAATATATAACCATTGCAAGGATCAAGTGTATAACTATTGCAAGATATTGATTAGAATTAGCTAAAGCTAAGCGAAAACCTACTATACATTAAAAGAAAAAGTTATAAAATTATCACTCGATAACAAATTACAATCAAAATAAATCCTCAACTTTTTTTTTTTTGTAGAGATTTCGATGTCGTTTAACAAAGAAACCTCTCTGCTTTCTCAAATTCAGACAGGAAAAAAGTAATGAAGAGAGAATAAACTCAGAATCTGCCAAGGAAATGACCGCAAAAGTTTTAGTTTTAAATTTTAACGATTGAAGAATCACTACAAATATATAGGGCAATAAAAAAAATTAATGATGTACGATGCAAGCATATTATTTAAAGTGATATTGTGTGTGTGTGTGAATTTGAGAAAAAGTAATTTTTTTTGGTCAAGAAAAGGAAAAAGTAAATTGGTCACTGCATGTTACATTCTCTTTCAAAAGGAATTTGCGCTTATCAATTTTTCAATTGATATAATTAAAGTTATTTTTAATAATTCTTCTATTGCAACGGGATGTGCTTTTAAAAGAAAGAAAACTTCTGAGTTACATATATATCTATATATTTATTTATTTATTTATAACACTGATAACTTTTCCTCTCTCACTAATAATTCCCTCTCAATCCCACCCACTCGCTTATTCAGACACATTATCTTTAGGCCTTAACTACATGGTTTCAGTTTCATCTAAAAATAATACTCGTCCGATTTTAAATATAAGATCCACTTTTTAGTATAAATTATACTACAAAATAGGTTTTATATTTAGGATTGAAAGAGTACCAAATAGTTGTTATGCACTTATAATTTTAAAAAGACTAGTTTTAAATCCTGCAATTTCCCAGAAAATGTATTTTAAATTTTTTTAATGATGATACTTATATTTTTTGGTTGATGTATAAAATTATTTTTATTTTTTTCCTCCAAATATTTCTGAACTAGCCAATGACTCGCATCACAAGGGATCTGAATCGAGAATGAAGAGTTGCTGCTATATGCCTTCCTATAACCCTTTTCATTTTCATTTGTAGTATTTAATTTCAGAATCACTATTCTTTCTTGGATTTCTTGTATTTACTTCTGAAATTTCTGGGTAACTAAAACAGGCTACATTTCTTCCCCTTCTTTTTTTCCTTTTTTCTTTCTTTCTTTCTCCTCTGTGCTGTTAGCCTGTAGCTTCATCTTCTCTGGACTGCCCAATGGCATGGCCAAATTATTCAGATTTTATTTCATGCCTGTTCAAATTTATTCTGTGCCTGATGCAAATAACACCTTTCTCTCTTTGAATTCCCTACGATCCATTATTCCTAGTTTTGGAACACAGATCTCACAAGAACGGTATAAATTTTTTCCTTACTTATACGATGCTTTATTAATTCCAATCAAGAACACTGCCAAAGTTAATTCCTTTTCATGCGGATTATAATGCCTTCTTTCTACTATTTTTGTCTGATTTATATTCTTTTGGCCTAGCTAGAGTCCCATATGTTGCACCAAATCTCAAATATGCTTTGTAAATAATGAGTTTTGAAGAAACCTCCCAATCAGTTTCGAACATTACAGATTGATCCCACCATGCTCTGTTTTAGAGCAAGTAAAACAGAGCTTTATTTTGTGTTTGGACGATGATGATGATGATGATGATCGTAATAATAATTGCCCTTGTCCGAGGATTGAGGAAAAAATCAATTAAGTCATTCATGAGTCAAATATTATCGATATATAACTTCACAGATTTTCTCGTTAAACGTATTAGAATCATATGGTTTATTTGATGATCTAACACGATACCGAAATAAGGATTATGAAATAGAATAAATATGGCCATGTTTAAAGTAATCATCTGTCTAAAGGATTATGATTTTTCTACTTGTTACTCATAAGTGAAAATGTTGGCAATCAAGATGCTTATATGTCTGTCTTCAACTGAGCCAAAAGATTACAAAATAACGTCAAAAATGACGTCGATTCCTCCCACTGGAAAAAAGTTATTCAAATGGGACAATGAAAACATCATTTTTGAGATGATAAGAACATGACAACGAAAGGTTATTAAAATAAGACAATAAAAGGAAACGTCATTTTTGGCATCTCGGAAATAACATCCTTAAAAACAGAGTCATAGCTTTATGGTTGTTGTGGAGTCTTCAGAGATCGGTAATACTAACCATAGAAGAAACATCGTTATCCACTTAAATGTATTGTGCTTCGTGCGAGAACAAAGCGTAGCTCATCATGTTGATTTTGTTTTGCTGAAAGATTACGTATGGTCAAGCGATCTGTGTTCAGAAACAACAATAATATTTTTATCAAACAAATACCGGAGTCAATTTTAAACAAGTCTTTATGCATGACTTAGGAGCATTCTCTTCTTTTTTGTTTGGGGGGGGGGGGGGACCACAAAATTTGGTTTATCATGGTAATGATGATTACCAAAAATTTGGTAATCTCTGTTCATACTTTCCTCATGAATACTTATTACCATCCCATTGCATGTTTTAAAAAGTTTTATTTACCCATCATATCTAATATAAAAAGACACAAAATACCCTCAATCCCTCCGCTCATCTTCTTTTTCCTTGGACTTCTTCTTCCCCCGCTTCTATCTCACTCATTTCCATTGTCGATGGTGTCATCATCAATGCCCCACTACCTCCTTCCTTTGCCTCCACCATCTTCTTCAATGCCGATGGAGCCTGTTCCTTCAATGCCAACAAAGTTTCATCTCTCAATCATGACTCCTTCTCACAATTGCACTCCAAGGCTTTCATTTTTGAAGTTCAATCTCAACACCAAGCAATTGAAGAGGATGTAGGAAGAGGAGGATCAATAGTTTTGATTTTCCCAAAGACTCAAAAAATTGATTCCAAATTTGTATAGTTAGTTCCAGGTTTAATTTGTCATTCTTTGTGTCTTAGTTAGTTACTTCCAGAAAATTGGTTCCAAATCTGTATAGTTTGTGGCTAGACTTGTGCTTCATGAGTTTTGATTCTATACTGAAATTAATGTCATGCATGTTTCCCTTGTCATTTTATTTTTTGTCGTTGAAGAAATACAAAAGGAGAAGGCAAACCTTTTTTTTTTTTTTTCCTGTTGGATAATGATATTTTGGTCTTTTATGTGTTTACATATATAATCTAGTATAAAAATTAATTTTCTTTTGTACATCTCCAATGTCATACTAAACATTCTGATGGTAATCAAGATTGCATTACACCTCATTGCATTGCATAGTAGAGGATACGTCTAACTGAACCAAACAGGCCCTTACTATTTATATACTCAATCCAGTCCTTATCAAAACCCAAAAGATAAGCATCCTTCAAATGTTTTGCCAACATCACCTTGTCGGCCTCGGTGATGGTGAAGGGATGGTTCGAGATTATGTAGCAATCTATATACATAGAGGAAAAATAATCTCACTTTTGGGGATGTCTTTTTATGAAGCATTACCCTTTATAAGCTGCTCCCATTTCGCTCGCCACTACTATGGGAATCATTTTTGCTTTCTTTTTCTCTGGCTACTAAGATGTTTCAATTCGCCAGGTTGTCTCTTGCCTGCCCATGGATTCAGTAGCAGTTCGAAAGGTTGACCTATTCGGGAATCTCTGGATTTACGCTTATTTTCAATCGAAGCATTTATAACACTTGGACTTCTTTCTTGGTTAGTCTTCATTGAAAAGAAAAGAAAAGAAATGAATGAGTATTTAGTAGAAAATCAATTCAACTAGTATTAAAAAAGAGAAAGAAAGTTTTATGAGAAATGACTTATTTGTGTGTGTACAGTTGTTCTGGCTACATAGGATAAGTTGACCTTTCCCCAAAAAAAATTGGTATTATTAATGATTTATCTTTACTCAAACATAAAAATTGTTTTTTCATCTCTTGTCATTTTGCATAGTGAACTTAATGTTTAGTAGGAGTATTAACTTTATAGTCCCTGTTTTGATAATTCTTTTTTTTAAAAAAAAAAATCAATCTCCTCATGAACTTTCCAAATGACATAAATACCCTTAATTATGCTGCCCTGTTTCTAACAAAGTGACTGTTAGAGAAAGTCTTTGGCATGTTAGGGACATGGATATCTCGCACAAAATCTCAAATATGAATCGTGTTTTTCATAATGCTTCCCAATAATGTGGTTTGTTAGAGTTTTAATACTCCTTTAATCCTATTTATAGGGCTAAGAGAAAATAAGTTTTTTGGTTCTATTTATAGAGTAGAGAGATAGATTTTTCATATAAATGTACACCTTTACCCTTTCTTTATTATTATATTGACTTTGTTTTCAGGGGATATAATGTATATTAAATAGGGTTAAAGTTAAAAAGTTATTAAATTTAAATGAGAGTTAATGAAGTTTAAGATTTTCATTGGTTTGTATGAAACATGTTAGAAGTTACTTATAGATATAATCAGAAGAGTAGCGAAAGTGATATTTGTGCAGTTTTGGGCAATTCATTTTCGCCATACCGTTTTGGAAATATCACCTTGAAAATACATAAGCCTTTGGTGATAAAGAGAAATTAAGAAAGTGAGGGACCATTGGCAGCCCTTGAAGTGAAAATGCCTGCTTTGAAAAGAATCAATCTGTAAGTAAAGTATATTTGATATTAGCATCTCAAATGCCATGTTTTATTACATTCTTAATTATAAACATAACAGAGGCTCATTATATATGCATGGAAAGAGAGAAATTCTAAAGTATTTGATGATAAAAAGTTCCCCCGTTTGCAAATTCTAAAATCTGAAATTAGTGTGAAAGTGAGATATTGTCTTCCAGAGAAAGCAAGGCAAGTTGATATAGATGATCTTAGAGTCTGCATTATTGTGTAGAATCCATATTGTAAATGTTATAAATTTTTTGTCACCAATAGAGATTTTGGAAAAGATACTTAAGAACTCGTTTCAAAAGGTGGCCTAAATTTCTTTTACTCCCCGTTTGTGTGCACGTAGTTGTTCTGGTTTATGCGACGAATTAAAATTCCAAAAAGAAAAAGCAAAATTCTCGCTTGACGTTAAGGCCTCGATCGCATAGGGAAGGGAATTTGCGTCACTTGCATGTACGATGCCGTTTTCAATATCCAACAAGAACAGGGGAAAGACTCAGATAGCATAAAACATTAGAACGGATGAATTCATTAATTCAGAATTAAAGAGAGGTAAGTTGATAAAGACTTGTAATTTGCTTTAAAGCAGGTACAACAGATCTTTGTTTTGTGTTTGAATTATTATTATTATTCAATAACTTAATATTCAAAATTAAATAAATTAATATATATTTAACATTGACTGTCTTTGTGCAAAAAGAAATTAGTAAAGAAGAATATTATAAACTGCATTCAGTTCCATCCACTCAAATATAAAAATGTCAATATGTTTTGCAAACATTTTTCCACATGGAGAGCAGTCTCGTGATAACATATACATGAAGTGAACATCTTTTAATCACTCAAAAACAACAAACACGAAGCATGAAAATAAAAGTACAAGTTTCTGGTCACACCTGTAATTTTAGTGAAATTCAAAAGCATCTCTAAACACCCTCAACATTGCAGAGTTTGATATCAATAGATGAAGTGCACATCTTTTAATAACCCAAAAAAAAACATGAAGCAAGGAAAAGAAATCCAAGCTAGAATCCAAAATGTTTATTTTTAGCAGCAATCATTTCCCTGTATTGGTTTTGCCTTGCTAGAATCTCTTGTCGGGCCTTTGAAAGCTGAGTATGATTTGCCATCACATTTGCATCCTCTTGTAACGCAGCTTCCAGGTGCTTTTGAGCCATTTCGGCCACTTGAGCTGCCTTAACCTCTTGATTTCGACTAGCCGCAAGCATTGCCTCATTGGTCTTGAGATCACTGTCCAAACCCGTTATAATTTCTTGGATGCCATCAAAATCAGATAAATCACTATTAAAAACCTTAGTCTTGATAGATTCAAGCCAGTCCTTATCAAAACCAACAAAACGAGCATCCTTTAATTTCTCTTCCAACAACCTCTTGTCTGCCTCAGTGATTGTGAAGGGTGTTCTGGTGGTTAGAATGTGGAGTATATCAATCAATACCCTATAGGATACGCACAGCATTTGGGTGCTTCGATCATTTGTAGACAGACGCAGTTGTGGGTGAGTTTTGAGTGCCTCTTCCAATAAAGAAGTGTCAGAACCCTCTAATTTCATCATCTCAACTATCTCTTGCACTCCACTAATATTCAAAGCTTGGTCAGTCTCAAGAACAGAAGGTGCCGAATCTGAAGGAGTAGAAAATGGAAGCAACGAAGATTGTGCATGCTCAGTATTAATATTTGATGATTTTGTCACATCAGGATGCTTAATTTGGCCTAATAAACCATCACATTATTAGTAGAATATTTCAGTGGCCCAAATCAACGTGATCAACATTAAAGGAGATAGATAGATAACCTCTAGAACATGACAGCTCTTGTTCCATCTGCCAAAGATTGCTTGGGTCATCAGCCACATGCTCACTTGAATTTGGTTGGCCACCACGGGACGCCATTTTTGTCTTGGATTCATCTTGAGTTACATTTGTCTCATTGATGTCCTTGTCATTATTAACACCCTTGTATCGAGTCGTTGGCCGTGGAATGGGGACGCCATTACCAATGACAGTGGCAGGAGGCTTATCAGAAACTTTAATGTCATCTGCAACACCATGAGTTTGCTGGTTAGTGGTTTCAAAACCATTTTTTCTATTTCTTCTTAAACTAGTGAATTAATGATAGAATGAAAACTATCTAAAAATTAATCGAGAAAGACGACACCCAAAGAAGAGTACAAGGAAACTCACTACCAGTAGGCTTGCAGAGTGAAGCTTTTGAAGACTTAGGACTCTGTGGCAAGAGTGCCTTAGAAGTTTGCTCACTTGAAACAGTTGTCATGCATGGCACAAATGGGTCTCCTATGAAAACATGTGTACAGAATATATAGTTATCAAATGATCTAAAGATAAAAGATTTCATTTATAGAAAGCAATTGAGTATCATACCATGAATGGAAGTCTTAGGCTTTTCTTTGAGGAAAGAGTTCTTTGCTTTTATGTCACTTTGACGATGTCGGGTAGTTATCAAGCCACCTACAAAGCCCAAAATAAGTAATCAATATATTACTTATAAGACAAGACACTAATATATATGTTACCTTCTTTTTCCTCTTCCTCTTCCTCATCCTCATGAGATCGTATATCATATCTTGTCATTTCTTCTTTTGACTGTGGCTCCATCATGATTGATTCCGTTTTCACTTCTTTGTTGACTGACTCATCCTATGTGAAGATAAATATGAGAGGGACATAAGTTCAAATATCTAGCATAAATATATGTATTGATATTAGAAATAACAATAAGTCACATTTGAGTATTAATTCTATAAGGAACTAAATGCTACGTTTGTAGTTAATATTACTTTTATTAGTTCTAATTAAATCAATTAGATGATGTTTCAGTTTTCTTTTGAATTTTGGCTCTGGGGTATGCTTGAATACCACTTTTTTTTTTTTAAATTAACCTGCCTCAAACAAAATGGTTAGTGCTTGTTTTTTAGGCTGCATTTGATATACCATGCAATGTACCTTTGTAAAGTTCTGTGAGCCCAATGTTGATTGTTGTGGATCAATCATGGTTCTTTCATTTCTCGCCACTTTGCCCACCAACTCGTCCTATGCGAAAAATAAATATATAAAAGGCAAAAGTTCGAACAAGCTAGCATGAATAAAGAATAATAATCTACAAGTAAAAGATGATGATGGTAATGATAATAATAATATGACTTTTGAAGATGCATTTTATGGACCAGTTTTGTTTATAATAGATATTCCGCTCATAATCATTCCCTAAAAAAGAAAAATAGAATTACTTATGCAGTAGGATCTTTCTTTACTTTCATTGTTAGAAAGAAATCTTATTCTATACTAGTTTTTTTGTTTTGTATTTTGACCGATGCCTCTATTAGTATATAATCAAGGGAAAATCATAGAGAAATCCCACTAAGCAACTTATTTACTAATAGATCCTATTCACATAGCACCTGTGGTATTTACGTGTAATCCTCCATAATTAAAAAGAAATATGTCTCCTTTATCTGTTTGTTTGGTGTTTTAATTTATTAAAAAAACAGAGAATAAGTTTAATTTTGCGGTAATTTTCTTGATCAACACCTTAGTAAAAATGAAACAAACAGATAGATAGATAGATAAAGAGACAAGGCAAAACATACTGATTGTCCTATTACATTTGAATCAGATGATAAATTTGTCATCTTTGGCTTCTCAAAAATAAGACCCTCTTCAACAATTTCCTTCGCATCTTTGTTAGTACCCTAACCAACGCCACATGATAAAAAACTTTAGTTATGAATGAAAATGTGCACGTGTCTCTGTATATGATTGCAGCTCTATTCGGATTTCAAATATGACATCAAATTCAATTTTTTATGCCAACATTTAGAGTAAAAAAATCATGGTTTGCTTCAAGATAACTTGAAACAAAGAAAGAGAAAGAAAATGAATATGCTGTACTAGTGTGGTGGCATATGTTAAAGCTTGTAGACATAATCATGCTGGTGACAAGAGAAAGTAATAAAACGCCATTAACAAAAATAATATATGTACAGCAATGAAATGAGATATACTCTTTTGAAATTTGAGGAATCACTTGTGGATTGTTGGGGTTCTAAGGCTTGTCTTCCCTTTGTATGGGAAAAAAGATTCTGCTCTGTCTCTTCCCTAACTTTAGAATAATCTTGATTCTTACAGTCATCAGAAAATTGAGTGGTTGTAGTTTCTGCAAGTACATAATAATTTTCAATTTGAATTAATGACTGGCTTCTTTGAATGCATGCCATAAAAAGAAAATTTGGAACAATCATGTACTATAGAAGATTTTTTTCAATTTCTTATATTAAAACCCGAATAATTTACCTTTCATATGTTTGCGTGAATACATTTAAATAATATTCCTATTCCTTTTGTGTGTTAGGTTACCTGTATCAACTCTTATATTGCCACTTCCACTTGAGACGGTGGCATGGCCAAGGGATTTGTGAGAAGCTTGAACATCATTTGCAACATTAGAAGTTTGTTGGTTAGTGGATTCAACATCATTATGAAGATTTCTTCCTAAAGTAATCAAGAAATATAATGTTAAAATGAAAACAATCCAAAATCTAATTGCAAAAGAAAATGAAGATTTATAATAGGTAGAATCACTAATGAGGCATAGACTAAAGTCTTCTGCAAGGTTAGTGACACTCGTTGTAGCAAGATTAGCTTCTGCTATGTATGAATAAAACTTGAATGAAATTTCAAGATAAGATGACAACAAAGAAAATCACCATTGGAAGGCTTGGGGAGAACGGTTGAAAGACTTTGATTGAGGCTTGTTGAAGCTTTTGTTGACATAGGACTCAATGGCAAGATTGCCTCAGAAGTTTGCTCACTTGAAATAATTGTTACAGGTGGCACAGCTAGGTCATCTATGAAAAAATGATTATTATATCAAAACAAATGATGAAATAACTCATTGAAAGAAAGAAACAAGTACCATCAATAGAGGTTTTGGACTCCTCCTCTGATAAAGAACTGCTAGACTTCATGCCACTTATTTGAGGATGTCGAGATGTTATCAAGCTCTCTAAAACCCAAAATAAATAACCAGTACTTTCTACAAAGCTAACACATCAATATTTTACCTTCCTCTTCCTCTTCCTTTTCAAAAATTTTGGCACTTGCATGAGTGTTGTCTCTTGTAGGAAGAACAGTGAGGTTGGGACTTGTATGAATTGGCGCCTTCTATTAGAAACCAGTGGCCATATAAAACAATGATCATAAATTAGTGTAGTTGCTTTCTTTGTACTCCAACCAACACCGCAACATATAAAAAGAGGGTTTACGGAGAGTGGCTAACAAATAAGTCTTAAAATTTGTTTGAACCCAATGATAAAAAGAAGCTCTACTTAGTTCATGTCAAATTCATTAAAAATTTGGAATACACACACTATATTTATGTGTGTTAGAGTTTATTGTTGGCATTTTAAATATCCCCTTCAAATTATATGTTTTTCTACCAGCAACTAGATTTGTTAGGAGGGAAAAAACATAATTGGGTTTATATCACAACTGTAAAGCACGGAAAGAAAATTATTGTGTAATAGAGACATAAATAAAGAATAAAAATCTATAAATAAAAATAATTTAATCTTAGTTTTGGTGGCACCTTGTTAAATCAGTTCTAATTATTCAGCATGAAAAAGAATTAATTTTTAGCTAATATTTAGTAGTAATTATAAAATTTGAATTTTGAATACTGGTTAAATAAGTTAAGTTGACCCAAAAGTTGGAAAGAAAAAGTTTAAATAAGACAATATAGAGCAAAATTATAATTATAAAAAAATGCCCAAAAATTAGAGAAAAGATTTTCAAAGCATATCTGAGGTTTAGGGATATTATTTAAAGACTAAAGTATATATTTGGTTCTTTAACTTAACGTTAAAAAGTATATTTTTAGTTATTTAATTCTAAAATTATTAGACTTAGATGATATTTTTTGTAACAATTATGGTTATTTTGAAAATTACTATGTTAACATTTGAGAATGTTTTATCAACATTTAAGTTTTTAACGTCATCTTTTTTGTTAAAAATTTTAGAGTTAAATGACTAAAAAAATATACTTTTTAAAGTTGAAAGACCAAATTGAAACTCTGTATAAAATTAAAAGACTAAATGAATACTTTATTCTCATTTATAATATAAATGTCTCAAGAATGAATTATATATTGATCAAAAAGCCTATTTTATATGAGAATTTAAGGAAATAAAAATAAAAATAATTATTAAAATTATTTAAGTCCTAGGAAAATTATGAAAAATATTATGAAATATTATTTTGAGAATTTAGAAATATTATGAAGGGGCTTATATTTTCCAAAATTGACTTAATAATTTTAAAAATAATTTATGGGAGAGAGGGGCCTACTTATAAAAAAATTGAAGTGAATATACTCAGGAGCTAATGCTAAGCCTTAAAGTTTTAGAAAAATTATTTTAGGAGCTGGAGAAGTTAATTTAAAAACCTTTATACCAAGTGTCCCAGACTAGGTTTAGAAATTTATTGGGAAAGTTTAGTACTCCGCTAGTTCTTTTTATAAAAGCATGATAACTAAATTATACGATTTAAGAAAATAATAAAATTAGTTTAACAAATATTTATATTTATATATATGAGAAATACCTTTTTTTTTTCAAATATACCCTTATTTATAAGGGGGTAAGTGAGAAAAAAAATAAAGTAATAATAAGAGAAAGTATGAAAGAGAATGTAAAATGCCAACCTGTCAGCCTGTTAATTAAAGCAATGTATAAAATTAATTAGAGACAAAACTGATAAAGGCGCATTAAATGTTTAAACAACCCCAAGTAGGCTCTTATAAAAGGAACTTAGGCAATTCAAATTTCATGTTTTTATAGAAAGGACTAGAGGGAGTACTGATTAGTAATGGGTACAATAGCAATTTCCCTTTCTCAGACCTAAAAAGGAAATTGGGCCCATGGATAGCCCAATTGAAAAAGCATTTTACGCACTTGTCCAAAAAAGAAGAGCATCGGATTTGTTGGGTTGGGACTCATGAAATGCCAAAGTAAGAAGCTCATGGGGTAAATTTGCAAGGAATAAGTAATATTTATATGTATGTATGTATGTTGCCCCACATTCATTTTCGCCCTTGCAACAGCAAAGAAAGAGAGAGCTGGGGGAAGGCAAAGAAGTGATCGAGGAAGAAGGAAAGTTCTCCCCTCACTTGCAACCGAACGTTTAAACCAAGTAAGAAGCTTAAACCTTATTCCATCAATATTTTTTCCAGTGGCTGTGTGTTCTGCAAATAGATGAGAGGCTTAAATCTGGTTTTTAGATGATGGTCAAAGCTTGGGGGGTTCATTTTATCCCATGCATGTTGATTTGTGTGAGAAGAAGCGGAATTTTGAATCTGGGGCTTTTGTTTCAAGGGAATATTATTTGACTTCTCTTATAGGAGCTGAAATCTGGAATTGGGAAGCTGAATTTTTCCCCCTGTTATAATGTTCATTATGTACCAAAATTTATATCTAAGTGGGAAATAAGTTTTATTCTGCTCCCTTGTTCGGTCAAAGTAACTGGAAGGGAGAGAATTAAGTTCGGATGGATCTAAATTCTAAACCCCTAAATGTATTTTTAAGAGGAGTTTATGAATCTGGAAAATCTCCAAACGTAAAGGGAAGGCTGTCCAACACTTTAAAAATGGATGAACTACACATGTAAAGGGTCTAGCGGCTCCTATATATAGTGATTAGATAGGCAATGGGAATATCAAAGCATTAGCGTTGTGAACTTTAACTCCTATCCCCTGTTTGGACAGCACCATTTAGATGTTCATTGAATTAAAATGTTGTAACGCAAAGAGGTTTGAATGTTACTGTTTTGACATGTTATAACGTGGAACAATTGTTTTAGATTCCCAAACTACACCAGAGGCACGTCGAAAGGCTCCTAGCTTGGGTCTGGTGAGTCTTTTAAAGTGACTGGCAATAAAAAGATTAAATTTTTTAAGCTTTTCACTCAGGTTCTGTTTTGGATAGCATAGTTTTAGTAAGAGGAAGTTAAGTTTTGGTTAAATTCGAATATGGTAATAAGCTTTAAGTTTTAGTAGCAAGTCTCTAGCATAAGTTTGGGAAAAATATTATACCAGATCCATTGGGGGGATATATTAACACTAGCAAGAGAAGTCGAACAGAGTCATACCTTTTTTTCCTCTGGCGCATCCTCAATTGAAAAATCTTTCAAAGTAGGGAAGTCCATGTGAATTTTGCTACTCTCGTTCTGATGAGTTATATTGTCTTCATGTTGGTTTCTTCCAAATACATATTTCAACATAGGAGCCCTTTTGAGCACCAAAGATTCCAAATATGCAGGGCATGTGAAAGCATATGCAGGGAATAAATATTCCAATGCGTGGCAGTCTGAAACTTCTAACCGTTTCAACTTTGGAAAGATGGAATTATAGCTCATGTGAGTTCCAGCATCTGCCTCATCTTCTACAATGCACTTCAGTTTATGACAGTTCAGTATTGACAAATCTTCCAACAAAATTGTTGAGGCAAGGGATAGAGTTGACAATGATATTATGTTCCAACATCCGAATAGTTCTATTTTTCTAACATTCTTCAATGATTGCGTCAACAAGATTTGAGATGCATGGAAAGGAGGAACTCTGCCTGTAGATGAATTTAATTCCTACAAACACAAATCTTTAAAAAGTTATACCTATCACCAACAGAATAAATCACTCTTATTTTAAAATAAACAGTATGCAAGATTGGAATATATAATAATACATAATAAATCAAAGATATTTTTAACATAACAACAATTAGTAAAATAAATCATTCTTGTTCCAGAACAAACAATCAGTGAAGACTTGTTGAAAAAAAAACAATCAGTAAAATTTGAGCTTGTAAATTTTTTATGTAGTCATATCATATACAACAAATAATATCAGAGCAAATAAAAACTTAATTCAACTCTTTACGAGCTCCCTTACGCCCCATTCCGTTTGATGATTTGTTAATAAAAAATTACGTAAAATGTTTATGATGGGGAAAAAAAAAATCTTTTCAATCTAAATGATTATTGCCTTTGTGTGTGTTATTCTGCCCGACATATGGATAAAGATCGGAATCTGTAAAAGATTTGCAATTTGACCCAACGGTTTTATTTAATATTAACTTGGTCCATACAATTTCATTAAATAAATAATTAAATTATCCACATACCTAAGTATAGGAGTGGTTAGAAAAAGAACACAGCACATTAACTGAAACCGTATTGATGTCAATAAGGCACTCAAAGCTTGAGATATATTTCATCTGACATTTTGAAATCATTAAGACCAAATTAATGCTACTTAATAAACAATGAATCTAAAAGCTGAATTGAGCCGGAAGAAAAACGCTCAACATATAAAGACAGTCATAATAATTTCATTTTGATCAAATAATACTCCATTTGTAATTAGCATTATCAAAACAGAACAAATCATATGCATAGAAGTTAAAGAGAGTGTACCTCTGAAGTCGTCACATTCACCATGTCATAATCATCAAAAGATTTAATGCCGCAATTCCCCATCACAACATTCTGAAGAGATGCCAGATCCATCTTATAATTCTTAGCACAAATGCTTTTGATCTTTGGCGCATCTTCAATGTACAGGTTCGCCAAAGCAGGGAGCTCGAAATGCAGCTCTTCATTTTGTTGATCCTGCTGGTAGTTCCCAACAATATATTTTAGTTCAGGAACTTCCCTAATATACAAAGACTTCAATTTTTGAAGACCACCAGATATTGATGATTGAAATACAAATTCCAACTCCCTGCAATAATTAATTTCCAGTTTCTCTAGTGTTGGAAAAATGGAACAATAATTCTTATTATCAACTTGAGCATCTCCCTCATGTGTCGTGATGCACTTCAGTTTATGACATTTACTGATTGACAAACTTTCCAACGAAATTGTTGAGGCCGCAATGGAGAGAGTTGACAGTGATAATATGTTCCCACATTTCCATAGTTTTATTTTCGTAACATTCTTCAATGATTGCACCAAAAGGCTTTGAGCTACAAGGAAAGGAGGAACTCCTTCTGTGGATGCACCTACTTCCTACAAACACAAATCAATGCATAATAAATCAAGAAAATAAATCATTCTTATTCCAAAACAAATATATAAAATTTAAATATACATTAATACATAATAAGCTTTGAGATGCATGGAAAGAGGAACTCCATCTGTAGATGAATTTAATTCCTACAAAGACAAATCTTTAAAAAGGTATATCTATCACCAACAGAATAAATCACTCTTATTTTAAAATAAACAATATGCAAAATTGGAATATATAATAATACATAATAACTCAATGATATTTTTTTTGCTCAAAAAAATCAAAGATATTTTTAACAACAACAATTAGTAAAATAAATTATTCTTATTCCAGCGAAGATTTATTGGAAAAAAACAATCAGTGAAGATTTGAGTATGTAAATTTTTTATGTAGTCATATCGTATACGACAAATAATATCAAAGAAAATAGAAACTTAATTCAACTCTTTATGAGCTGCCTTACACCCCATTCCATTTGATAACTTGTTAACAAAAATTACGTAAAATGCTTATAATGGGGAAAAAAATCTTTTCAATTTAAAATGACTATTGCCTGTGTTTGTCTTATTGCGTCCGACATATATAGATAAAGATTGGAATCTGTAAAAGATTTGCAATTCAACCCATATGTTTTATTTAATATTAAGGTGGTCCATACAGTTTCATTAAATAAATAATTAAATTATCATCATACGTAAGTCGTAGTAGTTAATAACAGAACACAACACATTAAGTAAAATTATGTTACGTTGATGTCAATAAGGCACTCAAAGCTTGAGATATATTTCTTCTGACATTTTGAAATCATTAAGACCAAATTAATGCTACTTTTTTTTTTTTGGAGCAAATTTGAGAAATAAAAATTTCATTTCCTAAATATATATGGAGCTAAATGACATAATTTTACGTGTTAAGTTGCATAATCAATTCATAACCTTTTTTTATTCGAAGTCTTTATTGGTAACCGTATATTAATATCACCCTTGTTAGGCAACAATTAATTCAATACTTGTTAATAAACAATTAATCCAAAAGCTTAATTGAGCGGGGAAAAAATGGTCAACATATAAAGATGGTCATAAATAATTTCATTTTGATCAAATAATACTCCATTTGAAATTAACATTATCAAAACAGAACAAATCACATGTACAGAAGCTAAAGAAAGTGTACCTCTGAAGTCGGCAAATTCACCATGTCATAATCATCCAAAGATTTAATGCCGCAATTCCACATCACAACATTCTGAAGAGATGACAGATCCATCTTATAATTCTTAGCACCAATGCTTTTGATCTTTGGCGCATCTTCAATGTACAGGGTCGCCAAAGCAGGGAGATCGAAATGCAGCTCTTCATTTTGCTGATCTTGCTGGTAGTTCCCAACAATATATTTTAGTTCAAGAACTTTCATGATAGTCAAAGACTTCAATTTTTGAAGACCACCAGATATTGATGATTGAAATACAAATTCCAACTCCTCGCAATCCCCAATATACAGATTCTCTAGTGTTGGGAAAATGGAACAATACTCAAATTTTATGACAACTTGGGCATCTCCCTCATGTGTTGTGATGCACTTCAGTTTATGACATTTCTGTATTCTCAAATTTTTCAATGAAATTGTTGAGGCCGCAACGGATAGATTTGACAGTGATATTAAGTTCTCACATTCTGTGAGTTCTATTTTCCTTACATTCTTCAATGATTGGACCAAAAGGCTTTGAGCTGGGTGGGAAGGAAAAACTCCACATGTGGATGGATCTAATTCCTATAAACACAAATCTTTAGAAAGCTATATTTATCGCCAAGAAAATAAATCAATCTTATTCCAAAATAAATAACATATAAAATTTAAATATACGTTAATACATAATAAATCAAAATGTTTTAAGCAAAACATCAATCGCTAAAATAAATTTATTATATCTCTTTTTGTCATATATTCATCGTCTTTCTTGAGTCCAACCCTTTGAATTATTGTGCTCCATTCTAATATTCTAATTTATAATGGCTCGACTATCAACTGATCTAAAAGCTTACTATATTAGAATATTCATAAATGATTGTGTCCAATTAATATATGTTTCAATTCACAATGACAATATGATCAACGTATTTATAAATTAATATAATTTGCTGTGTAATATGCTCATTCTTAAATGTTTGTCCTCGTCGCCCCTTTTGAGTTATAACGCCACATTTGGTTAATATTAATAAACAAGCAATTAATGTAAAAGGATTAGCATATTAGAAAATCCATAAATAATTGTATTTTTTGTATCAAAATAATTAATGTTTGTATGTAAAAAATGACATTTAAGCACCTTCTATAAACATTTTTTAACCAAAGAATCTCCTATAAATATTAATTATATAAAGGACTGTGAATTTTAAAAACGTCAAATATTGACCAAACTCCTTGGTTGAAATCAAAAGTTTTGTTGAGATGATTTTCTCACTAGTCGACATTAATTTTTTTAATGCTGCTATTTTCAATATTTTCAATACTTTTATCTATTTACTACTCTTTTTAATGCTTTCAATACAAAAGAAACTAAATGAATGTTGAAAACATCGAAGTTGAGTAATTGGGAAAAAAAAAAAGAAATTTAGGTATTAGAAAAGAAATATGAATATTGAAAATATTAAAAACAAGAATTGAAGTGGTTAAATTTATCTACTTAAACAATGAAGAATATAGAAAAGAATCAATATAAAACATTTAATTCTAACCAATAATCTTAATCCTTTTTTGAAACTTTTAAAATTCATGGTCATTAACAAAAAAAATTTATGATGTGTTTCACTGCATCCGTGATATATTTCTTTTTGACACCTAAGATCTATATACGCACACAGTTAAATTTTCAAGTGATATTTGTAGACACGCGTGAAATCTAGAAAACTAGCACATCATGTAGTCAATTTTCATCTGACTGTATTTTTACACTCTCTTTATCCAACTATAATTTCAAGAAATTTTGCAAACTAAGTATCAATCACACACGCTAAAAATTTTATGAAGTGTTTTCAAACCTCTTTTTTTTTTTTTTATATTTCACTTTTGAGTAAGGATATCAATAGAGAACAAACAACATCAAGACAAAAGGAGAGCATTACTCGGGGCCTTGCCCTTTTCTATAACCACAGAAAGGGGGGGGAGAGAGAGAGAGAGCATTACCTTTGTGGTATTCAAATTCAGTTGTGCTTTGTCTGAACAAACGTGTGGTAGAGATGGTGACACTATTTTATAATTCATGGGACCAATGTCGATGAACTTAGGTACTTTCTCTAAACAGAGGACCTCCAAAGCAGGGAGATCAAAGTGCCACTCGTCATTCTGATTTTGATCAGATAAACGATGCTGATGCTGGTATTTCTCACTGACATATGTCAGCTGAGGAGCACCTTCAATAGTCAAGGACTTTAAATTCTTAATTTCTATAGATATTGCAGACAGAAATAAAAATTCCAAGTCCACGCACTCTGAGATATAAAGTTTCTGTAACTTTGGGAAAATGGAACTGCAATTGATTTCATCTTTATAATCATCCTCCTCGCTCATTACCAAGTGCTTCAGCCCATCATAACGACTGATTGTCAATTCTTCCCATGCTATCACTGATGCCATAGATAAAGTGAACAAAGTTGATACTGAATTTGAAGAGAGAGATGCAAGTTCCATCTTCCTGATATGACCAACAACATGGAGTGCTAGTTGCCTCCCAAGTGTAGGAGCATTATCAATCCATTTCTTAGATGCAAGTAATCCCTTCAAAAAGACATTGTTGTTTACGCAATCGTAATGCTCATAGATATCTAAACAAGGAAAATAACTACGAGGTAATGAAGATTTTTGTTGTAGTAGATTATGTGTAATTTGGTTGAAATCTAGGAAACTATCATTATCCGATTATAATTTAAAGAAATTCAACAAAGATATATCATACATTTTTTATGTGTTAAGCATTGTTAACTATATTTCTTGCGATAAAAGGCATGTGTGCATGCGCATGGATGTGTTTATGTATGTGTATTTTTACCCAGGAACAATTGTTATAACAAGACGTATTTACAAAATCTCGTTACAGATTCAGTCAATCGCGCAAAAACAGGTACTTTAAATAATGTATCGTACCAAGGATCACAATAAATATTTTTAATACTCATACCTTATTTTATTTAATTGTAAATCATTTTTATTTTTGAAATAATTAACAACATATAATTCACAAGAGAGAGACTTGAATGTAAAAGAAATTTGAAGAAAAGTAGGGAAGCGAGCTGATCATACCTGTGAGATTCCTTTGTCAAGCAATCTCCCCATAGAAACAGCAACATCAGCCTCTTCACTTGTCGCCTTTGATTTAAAACAACATACTTGACCCCAAGAAAAAGAACGTATCTTGGTGCTTGAAGGTATGGGTGCTGGTCGTTGTGGTGACGAAGAGGTGGATTTTTCATACTGCCTGAAAACACCAACCAGACTTGACAGACTAACAAGTTGCATTCTTTCCACAAAGGGGAGATTAACATTGACCTCTTGGAACTTATCAAATATATATTTCAACTTCTTGCAGCGCTGTATGATTATTCTTTCTAGATGCCATCCACCATGAAGGATTGGCAATATTATTTCTAAATTGTCACAACTATCAATTTCAAGAATTTTAAACTTTGGAAACAGGGTGCCGTAGCTCTTTTGATCATTGTCACCATCACCACCAGCTATTTCCCCTCTTGAACTCTGATCTTCTACAATGCATTCCAATGCATCACATCTCCTAATGTTCAACTCTTCCAAATGCAAAAGGCTTTGAGCAGTGGATGGGAGGAAAATTGACGTCAGCTTTGGACACTCCTTCAGTTTCAAGGTCTTCAGATGACACAGGTTATAATGGCCATTAAATAATATATTGCTTAGTCCTATTTTAGAAAGATATAGTCCAACTAAATTGGAAAAGGCATTCTTCACGTCAAAGCAATTGTTCACAGCATCAATGAGACATTGCATGTCAGGCCAAGAATCCAATTGAAGAATGATCAAGTCAGTCATACCTGTGTCATCTACTGGAACAATGTCAGGGATAAGATTTTTCTGTTTTCCATGCCCACTTAAGCTAAGAAGCTCTGCTGTCCTTGCAAGTTGCCTAAATGTGGCCTCAGAGATTAAATGCGTTAAACTACCTGGCTGAAAGCATCTTGACAGGGAACCATATTGCTTAAAATAATCTAAAAAGTTGCCCTCAGAAGATATTTGATATATTTGTAAGGAAGGAAGAGATACTTCTTGAGAAATTGTATCTTCTTCTTGATGCTTGACATAATCATTACTCAAAAAAGCCAACTCCTCTAGCTTTGGGCATGCTTCAATCAATTCAAAAGGATTATTCATATTACTGTTACAATTTTCTATCCCTAAGAATCTCAACTTTTGTAGCTCAAATTTTTTTTCAGGTTTAATGATTGAGCAATCATCCAACCAAAGTGTCTCAAGATTTGATAACCCTCCCAACATAGAGATGTTGCTATGTAAATTAAAATTCTTTATCCTGAGAGTTCGAATATCTTGTAATAACTGAATTAATGGAAACAGTGATGGAGCTGAAATTCGATGCCAAGCTTTATTTTGTAAAAACAAAACTTTGAGCTTTGTCATCTCTCTAAAGAATGTATCAGGGACTTCCAAATCCTTTCGATCATCTCGAACTAGAAATAATACCTCAAGGTTTTGACTATCAAAAGGTCTCGAAAAATCATCATTTTTCCAATATAAACATTGCAACCCTTTTTTTACAGATAGTTCAGATTTAATGATGGATTGAATGTCTTCTTGTCCTATCAATAAGGCTACTTCATGAACTAAATCATGCATCTTTACACATTCCCTCTCAGCATTCAACAATAAAGAAGAACCTAGGAGTTCCACTACAGCATCAAGTGATTTTCTTCTTCTTTTGTTGTAGTCATCAACTTCCTTACCAAAAGGGCCCATTCCTACACCAATTCTAATTAAAAACTCCATGGGAATATTAAAATCTTCGGGGAATAGAGAAGATATCAATAGGAGCTTTTTGGATTTTTCATTTCTCAAATTATCATAGCTTAACTTTAAACCTTCATAGACCTTCTTCAAATCTTCATCACGAACATTGAATATTGACTCACCACTTTGCAAGTTCCTCAAGGCTTCTGTCCAAACTTTAAAAGGTCGATCTTTTAGTGATCTTGCTAGAGCTAAAATTACAACTGGTACTCCATGGCAATGCTTCACAATTTCTTGCGCCAGATTCTCCAAAGTAGAGGAGCTATTAGCATGCTCGAGGAAAAGTTGCAATGCTTCCTTATCAGTCAATGCTTGTAGATGAATGATCCTTTGACAATCCATTTTTTTACAAATCTCTTTGCTCCGAGTGGTTATCAATATAGTGCAACCCTTATGCAAGTGGGGAGGAGGAATCCCCAACTCTTTCCTGAGATCAAACTCCATCCACACATCATCTAGTACTATAAGAAGTTTCTCTTTTAACGCTTTGATTTTGGTCAATATTTTTTTGCGGTACTCTCCATCCTCTGATTTCAAACCCAAACGTCTAGCAATTTCACCTCGAAGATGTTTGAAATCTGGAAGCTTAGAGACAACAAGAAAGATGACTTTGCTGAATGTGGATCCTTCCAATTCAGCACCCACTTCTGTTGCCATTGAAGTTTTGCCTGTTCCCCCTAAGCCTTCCAGCCCAATCATATTGTTTTCTTCATCTTCTAGTGCCTTTTTAAGTTCTTTAAATATTGACTTTCTGCTCTCAAAATACGTGAAATTTGGTAAGCAATGGTATTTTATACCCGGAAAATCAGTTGAACCTGCCACTATATCAAAGTTACATCTTTTTAGAAGTCTGTCAATATCTAGAGTCCCCTTCGCCAAGTCTCTGCCTTTCTGATATTGAGGCCAGCAATTAAGACACAAGTCATTAAAGCATTTCTCTTTCTTAGTGTCAACATCAATGAGTTTTTCAACTTCATGTGTCCATTGTAGTGCTCCAGATGTGACAAAAGAAACACCTCTAGCTTGATCAATTATTCTCCTTACATCTTCGAGTTTTGCTTTCAATCTTTCCTTTGCTTGCTCATACTCTTGAACATAACTATTGAAGCAACATATATATTGAGCTCCATTTTTCACCAAGTTCACTAAACTCTGGGTTTCGTTCTTTACAAGTTCAGCAGGGATGCTCTCCATCTAACAGGGAAATAAACTTAATGTTATTCTATCTTTCTATCTTGATTTAAGTTGTGAAATACCCACATAATTATTATAATAAGATGAAAAATGAAGGGGACCAACTATAAAGAGGAGCAAAATGTATACTAATTTGGTACTTAGTGTAATCATCTTAGAAAGTAAAATACATGAATTTGAACGCTGAAAGAAATTCACTATAAGTCATACATTATTATGACTCAACTAATGCATTTTGAAGCTGGATTTGGATAGTGGTTTCAAATCGGAGGCCACCTAGACTACATTAAAATTTGCTATTTAAAGGAATGGCTTAATGGACAGTGAGACTGGGGAACCATGTGATATAGAAGAAATGAGAGATAAAAGTTTTCATTAGAATAGGCAAACAGCCCCCCAATCTTTGACATCTCGTGTTGTACCTAAATCATGCCAATCCTATTAGTAACCACCAATATTTTTGACTTAATTATTGTGTATCATACCTAGCAAAACCCTTTCATAACCATCATCTGAGAAACTTCTTCAAAATGGCATGAATAAACCATCCTTTGATCTTTCTCCACCAATCTTCTAAGGCTTCAACTTTAGGAAGATAAGGAAAAAGATGGAAGTATTCATCAAGGGACGAAATTTGAAATTTGGGAAATAATCCTCTATGGTTATACACCTCTGATCTACTTATGAAACTAGCCAATGGTGCCTTCGTGGATAAGCCAAAAGAATTTTGGGGACAATAATATATATTGTTTTCATTGCTCATTCACTTTAGATCACTCTGCTGTTACTCCAGGTTTTAGCTCTAGTCTCTCTTCATTTCTCATTTGCTTTTGTAGATTGGTCCCTGCCTCTTACTAATTGCTTTGATTGAGTTTTTTTTTGCTACCTCTGGGAGAGACAATTCCAACAACACCCGAATTGTGCATGAGATACCTCATACATGTAGCATAACGAATCAATTTCGACACTAATGAGAATGCACACCTAATAAAAGTAGCCCCAATCCTAGCCATCTTTAAAGGCCTGTTTGGTTGGAGAGGGGGGTGAGGGAGAAGAGGAAAAATGAGCGCCTCCTCTCATTTGGTTAGAAATGTTAGAGGGGAGGGGAGCAAAAATCCCCCCTCTCCTCCCTCACTTTCTCCTATTTTAGCTCCCCTTCAAATTGAGACTTTTTAGAGGGAAACTAAATTCTTAGACCATTTTACTTTTACTTTTATTATATTTTATAAATACACATAAAAAATATATTATTATAATTTCAAATAAAAATACATTACTCTAAATAAATATATTATTATAATTAAAAATATATTATAATCAAAATTAATTTAAAATAAAAAAATTATTAAAGTGAAAAATTATCTTATTATAAATTAATTATTTTTTACAAAAATATTATTTTCTTAACTAAAATATGTTTTAAAGCACGAAGAAAAAGCATAGCCAAAGGAGAACAAAAATTTCATTTTTTAAAAAACAAAGTAAATTTGCTAATTTGATTATTTGAAATATATTATTATGCTAATTAGAATAAAAATTTACTGTACCACTTGTTTAATATAGATATTAATACAACAATATTGCATTTTTATTAAATTACATAATTTGAATTAAGATAAATTAATTTATGTAATATATAAATAAAAATAAAAATTAATATGTGAGGGTAAAATGACAAATTGATTATTATTATCTATCTCCTCCCTCTCTTGAATTAAACAAAAGATCATTAAATATTCCTCCTCTCCTCCTATTTAATCAAACCAAACAAAATAAGGTTGATGATATAAAACGAGAAGAGGGAAGAGAAAAGGAAGAGATTAGAAAGAGCAAAGAAGGGAGAATAGAGAATAGAGAAGAGGAAACAAGCCGAGAGAAAACGATAACTGCAACATCATTTAATAATCAAGTCTGCCATAAAATGAAAACCTTAAATCTAATTATACTAAAGCAATAATAATAATAATAACAACAACAACAACAACCAATCCTAATAATAAAAATACTAAACCACTAATAAATATAAATAAATCCTAAAATGATAATAAATCCAAATAAATCAAATATCCTAAAAATATAATAAAATTATAATTATTTTTTCATATTCCATCGGTTAAAACCTCTTCCACCCTCCCCCACCCTGTCTTCAATCCAAACAGGCCCCATATTTCAACAAGAAGAGAAGTAATGCAGGGTGAAAGAAAAAAGTCCAAGTAAGACTAGGACAAGAGCCCCCCACCAACAGTCTGACAAGTTTTAGAATATCACATTACTTTTGTTCTTTTGGTGTGTTGGATATATGACACACTTCATACTTCGTAATAGAAGTCATCACCAAAATGCTAAAAATATGATTAATTTTAGAAATAGTATTGATATATATATCTCTCTCTCTCTCGAAAGCGTAAGGAAAATAACAATAGAAACATAAAGATGATATAAAAATAATAAAGAGAAGCCACAGGCCGTTTGGCCGAGTGGCATGTGTGTGTGTTGGGTGCGTGGGTTGCGGGTTCAATCCCGTCCTGTTGTAACTAAAAAATAATAATAATAATCATAATAATAATAATAAAGAGAAACACTAGCAAATTAGATTATATCCTTGCCTTTTCTTTTTGGGAAATTTTAGTCCCCTGGATTAATACAAGAACTCAAATCCTGCCAACCAAAAATATGCAAAAGAATTCATTATATGAGAAATATTATTGATAGAAAATATATAACAAGTCTGAGATGAAAGTGATTAAAAATTAATTCCTTCACATAATATCATTTGGGATCAAAAGGAAATACGCATATCTTATCATTAAAACTATGCAAAAAAAAAATCATAATGTATATTTATCAAATTTTCAAATAAAAAGGTCATACCAAAGGAAAGGTAGCAAAGTTATTGACTTGGATATTAATATTGTGTTGGTCAGTTGTTTGTGTGATTGATTGTGATGATTGTCTGAGCTAAATTTTATGATTGAACATGTAATATATAGAATAAGATCTAGCTATGCAGTGCAAATAAAACGGCCTTATATATATATACATATATATATAATACGTTAGCAAAATATATATAAAATAAAATATATATTATTCATTCTATACAATAAAATCTGGAAAGGATAAAAGAGCTTGTCTAAGACATATTTAAGGCTTAGACATATTATTCAAAATTAAATTGCCTAAAAAATTAATTATTGGCCAAAAAACCTATTTTCGGATGAAATTTTTAAAAAAATAAAGAAGAAATAGTTTATAAAATTATTCAGAGTCTTGAAAATTGGGGCAACATTAACATTATTTGAGGATTTGGATATATTATGAAGAGGTCTATTTTCCAAAAATAGCTTTCATAATTTTAAAACTAATTTATATGAGGATTAAGGTTCTATTTTCTTGAATAATTCAAGAAAAAATAGTTAGAAAATAATCAAAATATTGATTTGGCCCAACAATTTTATAGAAATTATTTTATGAGGCAAAGAATTAAATGGAATATGAAGGACAAAACATTTTATAAAATGTCCCAGAACATTTAGCGCTTAAATTCCAATAAAGTAAGGTTTCAATGGTAAATTTAATACACAAAACACAAAAATCTTTCAGGGCCACGCTTGGGCCCAGTTTAGAAGATAAAGGCCATGTCCCATCCTAATATGAAGAAGAGGGCTTTTTTTTGGGAAAAATTAGAAATAAAACTCTTGTTGAAAATTTAATTGACTAATAAGACTTAAGAATTTTGTGTAACTTAACTTCTATTATGTATGACTTTTTTTTTTTTTGCGTAATTTATTTTTCCTTATGTGCAATGATCTTCTTTTGTGCAATATGCAACACAATTTTCTTTGTGCAAATAAAATTTTTTTATATGCAAGTTATCTTCTTTATATACAAACGAATTTCTTATATCCAATAATATTCTGTGCAAACTATTTTTCTTTTGTGCAACTTACCTTCCTTTGTATGCAACTAATCTTTCCTTATATAATTAATCATCCTAAGTCCCATTTACCAAATAAATTTTCAATGAGGGATTTATCCCCAATTTTTTCTTTCTTTTTTTGGCCAACAAGGTGAATTATTGATGTGGGTCCCACAAGTATCAAAATAATATTTAAATTCAAGCTATGCTATAAAATGAGAAGAAAAAAAGAAAACTAGAGAGCGTAAAGAAAAGTAAGAGATAAAGAAGATAATGATTTTTTTGTCATCCACTTTGTTTCATAGTATAAATATTTTATGTATGACCTCTATTTATAGGTCTCCAAGCATTGAAGTCCTATATTGAGATTACAAAAGAATAAAGAATATCGCAATGCCATTAAAAATGAGAAACTATATTTTTTATTTAAAATGATAATTATATACATTGGTAATATAAAAGTCCTCTATATATTTTATTTTTCGGATCACAAGTTTTATGCTACACACTTCTCCTTTGTTTCCCAATATTATTCATTTTTAGTTTTGATAAAATTACACGAATGTTGTTGTACGAAAATAACAAAAAGTATTTTATGGTCATTAGTAAAAGTTATAACCTAAAAGTCTAACAAATATATCAACATTACATGAAAAGAAACAAGATAAAGATATATTACCTTAAAAAAATCGATGAAGAATAACCAATAAAGAGAACAATAAGAAGACTATTACACAAATCTGTCAATCAGAAACACACAATTTAGTATTTACAATTTTTGATGATGAAAATGTTTAATGCTGGTTTGGACATAATTTAAAGCACAAATTTCTTTCTCCAGGCATCAAATTTCAACCATTAAGTCTTATCTTACATGATACAAATTGCAAATAAAAGTAATCGTATAAATATAAAATTCTCAAAATGATTGTATATATTAAAATTGTAAACCATGTTGTAATTGATAGTCCAGACCAGTTATATACCAAAAGACAATATAAGCATTAACAAGAAATGAAACATGATTTAATATATTCTTACCCTTTTTTGGTGAGATTTCAATGTTGTTGGACAAAGAGACCTCCTTTTCACTTTTCTTTTTTTAAAATTTGGCGCAAACTAAGGTGATAAAAAGAAAAATGAAAAGATTCTTAGCAGGAGTGAAACGCAAAATCTGCCAAACGTAAACGCATAAAAATTAGTAGTAGAAAAAGAAATGTTGATAAAAAAATTACCAAACAAGTATGAGATATAAAAAAATGCTATACAACCTTTGGCATCCTCACAAATTTAATTTAAAATATTAAGAATTTGCGGATATTAAGAATAATTATGAGCTGTTAACATTTCTTTTGCCAGAATGAGCTTTTAACATTTCTCAGGCTAGATTTTGTAAAGATAAGTCGATATAATCAATTTAGTTTTTCATTCGTGCCGTTTGTTTCCATTGTTAATTCAGATAATTTTTGCTTTCTTTATATGTGATTGTAATTCTTCATTTTTCTTACCTTTTTTCAGCAGTTTTTCCTAATTTGAATGTATTATTACCTTTTTGTTTCCCTGAAAGATGCACGAAGCTATGAATCAAAATAAAAACACACTAGAAAGAGCGAAACAAGTCCCGCGCAAATGAAAATTTATGGGGTGAAATTTATAGTTTAAAACTATTGAAACTATCAATAATATTTATTAATGACATAAGGAGAGTGAGCAACGAAAGATCAAATTTAATGAAAGAATGATAGATTCTCTCCTCCCGTGAGAGCGAAATTCTCTGCCCTGTGAGAGCCAAAACCGCTCACTGGTGAGCGTTGTTTCTCGGCGTCCCTCCCCGGCAGCCGCAGGGGGAGAGTGAGTCTAGTGTGTGTGAGTTGGCTTGTGCATGCGTTAGAGTTTTTGCTGTGGTTTTGGGAGATGGATATTAAGAGGAAGGTCAGATCTGAAGCTGCGATGCTTATGGAAGTGAAGGAGGAAGATCAGTGGACGGACCTAATTAGAGACTCAGAAAGCATCGTCTTGATGATTGCGGAACGGCCGATGGCGAGATTTGGACAGGTACAGAGAGAATCGAAGATGGAAGATGCAGAAATCTACCATGGCCGAAAGAGGCTGGGGAATGGAGTGATCTATGAGTTGCTGGCAGATTTGGTGTTTCCTTATAATAGAATGTCGTTATTCGGCACCTTCGAGGAGGCTGAAAATCGAAAAGAGCTGATGAGAGGTGGAGGCTTGGGAAGTGAAACTGTCGAAAGATTTGGATCTCGGTTAACTCTTCGAATATATCTATTCAGATCTATGAGAGACGGATTGAAGAATCTCAGAGTAAAACCAACTTTGCAGTGCCTTGCTGTAAACATGGTCGAATGGAATCCTTCTCTTGGATTTACAAGGTAAAATGCTTTGGTTCTCTTTTTTCTATTAGCCCTATTGTAGTCTTCATGGGGCTAAATGGTCTGATTGATTGATATGGAATAGGTGCTATGCTGGTTTTGATTTTTGCTTCATGGAGTACCTGGAATATGAGATATATGTGCGAATTTGCAACGAAGGATCTCGTTAGATACAGTTTTCACTGGTTTGAATCGCTGGCTTTAGTTCGTCTAGTGCTCACCGCAGTGTTCTTAAAGGCTAAATGGGGCTTTAGCTTTTTCTTCTCTCAATATGGGATTGCCATTGATAGAGGTGGTGTGTTTTTGGGCTCAACTATGTTTCCTGCAGTTAGCTTTGTCGAAGTTGTGGAGTTTTGGAAATTTAGTGGCAAGTTAAGCTTCTTTGTGGCATTCAGAAGAGATATACTGAAAATTAAGGATGATGCATGTTGGGCGCCACCTGGATGTCTTTATTATTTGTTTGATTCTAAGAAACAAGCGAGGGTAATTGTTAGGGCTGATGGTTCTGAAATGAGAGTACGGGATGTGTTTCCTGTGGCTTTGATGATGGGTTACTGGTCGACTGGAAATCAAGAAGACAAAAAGCTCTTAGTTCTTCTGTTTTGTTATGCTCAGCTAAGCTGTGATTGGTGGAGCTTCTTTCTTGAGCACATATCTCTTCTGGAAATTGTTGCTCAGTATCGTAACTTAGCTTCTTTGATTAAGCTAAGGAGTTGGTTAATGGGTTTGTGGCCTTTATGGTTGGGTTTTATGCCCCCCAATCCTAGTTTTTCTTTTGCTTTGTTCTTGGCCCCTCTTGATGGATATTTACCTAGTGCTCATCTTCTCTGCTGCCATGCTTATCTTCTCTACTGTCACGGAAAAGTTCCAGAGCTACTTTGGCGTCAGAAGATTGTTGTTTTGCTTTTTCTCTTTAGTTGTTGTTTTGGTGTTGGAAGAGTTGTTTTCCAGTCTATGTTCTTTGTTTTCTCTGTTTTTGCGTTTTGTTTTTATGGGAATTTTGAGGTGTACTGGTCTACTTTTTTAATACAACGTGCTTTCTGACCCAAAAAAAAAATTAATGAAGGAATGATGGAAATGTTAATATCACAAACACAATCAAAAGTATTTTAGCAATTTCGTTTTTTTTCAGATTTATTGTGAACCGAATAATGGAGGAAAAAGAAGAAGGACAAACAAAAATTAGAGCGAAAACAAGTATCAATTTTTTTAAAAAAAGTAAAATTATACCTATTTTAAGATACACAATATGAATGGTTTTAAATCTAATCAATAATGATCTGAACTGGAAAAATAACTAAATAGAATTTTTGATCTAAATATCATCACAGATGAAGCAAATGAGAGACTAAACATGGAAGGAAATGCCAATAAGACTACCAACATTCATACAAGTGGGAAAGAAACACAGTAAGAATTATAAATTTTTTACCTGTTTTTTTTTTCAAAAAAGACACTCCAACCTTCTTCGCTGGAGACACTCCTTTTTGGCTTCTGTATTTTGGTTATGAAATTGAAAAGCAGAATGCAAAAGTTTGAGCAATGGAAGGCAAACTGATAGAATGAATTTTTTCAAAGAAATGAAACTATTTTCTTATCTTAAGTGATATTGTTAACAATGACATTAGGACTTTGATTCTTAGGGAGTGGCAGATCCAGATTAACCATGCATGTGTTTAGAGATCTGGCCTTAGCTGATCATTTTGCTAAGATTTCCCACAATATGGTGGATACTTTTTTGCATCTTTGATCGACCCTTTTTTTTTTCAAGAGAGAAGGTGGATGACAATTGTGATCTTTTGTTTTAAGGTTGTTTTGATTCGATAGCATTCAGTTACATTCAATTATTACGTGTGAATAAACTTTTCGGAGCACCGATGCTTTTCTGTATAGGTACTTTAGGGCAATAAAATTTTTAAACAAGTATTTTTCATCAGTTTTTCCTAATTTAAATGTATTATTACCTTTCTCTTTTGCCTTTTCTTTTCCTCAAAGATGGACGAAGCTATGAACGGGAGTAAAAAAAGGTACACTAGAATGCACGAACAGCAAACCCGAAACAAGTCCTGCGTAAATGAACATTTTCAGGATGAAATTTATAGTTTTAAACCATTAAAATTATCAATAATATTTAATGAGTACCATAAGGAGAGGGAGCAACAAAAGATTAAATTTAATGGAGAATTACGGAAATGTTAATATCACAAACATTATCAAAAGTATTTTAGCAATTTCGTTTTTTTTTTTAAATTTATTATGAACCGAATAATGGATGAAAAAGAAGAACAAATAAAAATCAAAGCGAAAAGGAGTATCAATGTTTTTTAAAAAAAGTAAAATTATAGTAGTACCTACTCTAAATGGTTTAAAATCTAATAAATAATAATCTGAACTAGAAAAATAACTAAATAGAAGTTTTGATCTAAATATTATAACAGATAAAACATATGAAAGACTAAACACGGAAGGAAATGCAAATAAAAATACCAATATTCACACAAAAGAGAAAGAAATACAGTAAGAATTATAAATTTTTTACTTGTTTTTTTTTTTTAAAAGACGCTTCAATGTTCTTATGTATTTTTGCTGAGCAGGCTATACATTCGAGGAGACAAGAAAAGTAAGAATTAATCCAAGTTAAGAAAAAACGCTTCCCCTGATCAAGAGACTTGTAGATAGTTTGTGAGATTAAGGAAGATCCTGAACTTTAAGTAAGTTTGTTTAATCAATAACTTAATTCATTTTGAGTTAATTTACTTCACTGATTTAGTTCATTTTGTTTTATTTAATTTACAGGAAGAAGACAAATAGAGAAACTAGTGCTCTGGATAAACAAAATCTGATTATATTATTCTTACCTTGTCTTTTTTTTTTTTTTTGGAGACAGAATTCAGAGAAATGTAGAGCACCCAAACAGCCAAGCAGCAACAGATCAAACAAGCCTTGTGACTGTGAATTTGAAATTAAAAAAAATTGTTAATATCTACAGCTCCATTATATGCAGCAGAAATAACTAGAGCGAACGGAAAAGAGTAAACAAAATTTGTAGAAATAGATAACGATTTTGACAGTATAGTTATAATCAGAATGGGTTCATACCTTTTTCTTTTTTTTTTTTTTTTTTTTGTCTTGCCTTCTTTCTCCAGCCGCTTCAACTTTGTTTAACAGAGAAATCTGATACACAGAACAGAGATAAGAGCAACGGGGCCACAGAAAACAGGGAAGCAGAAGATGATCCAAATAATTTATGTTGAAATAATATAAATAAAATTACACGAACACAAATAATTTTTTTATGGAGATGATCCAAATAAAAGAAAATAATTATTTATTTTTAATATTTTCGGGCATCACAAAAATATTTACTTTAAACTATAATTTCTCAATAATTTGATATGACGAGGTCAAGATTCAAAGTCCGCACTGACCCCCACTTCCAGGCCCAAAAAAAAAAGCCTACTTGGTTCAATAATTTTAAAGGCTCAGTACTACAGACGTTAAAGTGCTTTGAATGGTGACAGGGCCCCCATCTGATGAGCAGTCCTACAAAAGTTAAAGTCCTTTGGATGATGACAGGGTCCGCATGTGATGCACGGGTAATATTTAAAATATTGCGTCAGATTCTTAATATAAGATCTTATTTAATTTTTATTCTAATTTTAAATATAAGACTCCAATTCACTTTGTTTTATATATTTATACATTTTTTTTAAAATAACCCTTCTAATAATAAGAGTTCTAGTCAATACATCTTATTAGTAAAGATATTTTAAGAAAAACAACATCTATTTAGGACACATAACTAACTTAACTTACTTCTTTAATCTCTTCAAATTAGTCAACTGGCTCTTATAATTAGGATCGGAGGTAGTATTTGTTATTCATATGAATGGCCCCCACCTAGCTTGGTTTTTTCAAGAAAAAATTACAATTAAGTCAAAAAAAATCATAATTATTAGTCTCAATAACAACTGACTTTTCGATAGTTACTTCCTTTCCACACAACTCTAGTACAATTCTCTTTTTTTAAAATTAAAAAGCTAATTTTATTTAATATAAATAAAATACTATAAAAAAAGACCGATGAGTTAATAATCCACAAAAAAAAAGTGTAATCCAGAATATTCAAAACAAACCAAAAAAAAAAAAAGATAAAGTAACGATTTGTCAAGATTTTATAAGGAGGGGGGAAGGGGAATAAATATGGCACTACGAACATAATTTGAAGGAAAAATTGCTGAAAAACGCCTGTTTGAAAAGTTCTAAACCAGAGTATTGATACTGCGTCCACAGACTTTCCAAGGCACTGGCACTTTCCCATGCATCAAGCACTTCTTTTCAGTTTTGAGCAATAAAATTTTCAAACAAGTATTTTTCCCAATTTAAATATATTATTACCTTCTTTTTTTGGCCTTTTCTTTTCCTGAAAGATGCACGATGCTACGAATGAAAATAAAAGCACACCCGAATGCACGAACAGCCTGCGCAAATGAAAATATATGGGGTGAAATTTGTAGTTTTAAACTATTAAAACTATCAATAATATTTATTAATCACATAAGCACAGAAAGCAACGAAAGATCAAATTTAATGAATGAATGATGGAAATGTTAACATCACAAAAATAATCAAAAGTATTTTAGCAATTTCAATTTCTTTTATAATTTATTGTGAACCGAATGATGGAGGAAAAAGAAGAAAAACAGACAAAAAATCGTAGCAGAAAGAAATCCTTCTTATTTACCAAAAAAAAATATCAAACTTAAAAAAAATAAAATTTATTTTTTTAAGATATTCAGTACGAATGATTTAAAATTTAATAAATAGTAATATGAACTGGAAAATTAACTAAGCAAAAGTTTTGATCTAAACATTATGGCAGATAAAGCATATGAAAGACTAAACATGGGAGGAGATGCAAATAACAATACATGACAATATTCATATAAGAGGGAAAGAAACACAGTAAGAATTAGAAGTTTTTACCTTTTTTTTTTTTTTGAAGAGGCTTCAACGTTCTTTGTTGGAGACTCTCCTTTTCAGTTTTTGTATTTTTCTCGTAAAATTGAAATGAGAGGAACTCAGGAAAAAGAGCAACGAAGTTGTGAGGAGGAAGCAGAATGCGGAAGTTTGAGCAATGAAGCGCTAACAGATAGAATGACTCGTTTTAAAGAGATGAAATGATTTTCTTTTTTTTTTTCTTTTAAAAAAATCAAGTCAACTTCAAAGTCTTCCTATATGTTAGTCCCATGGGGAATTAGATATCTCAGTAATTACTCATTAATGAGACACTCTTAAATTTTAAATTTAATTAATTATATCTTAAAATTTAATAATTTTTTAACTTTAATTCGTTTAATATGCATTCTATATTTCAGTAACATTTGTCCTTTGAATAATAACAAAAAAATTAAGTATACAGTCATATGAAAATTTTAATAACTTGACTTGTAATAAATAGGAGCAAAAAAAGAACACAGTGCCTCTATCCTTTATCTCATAAACAGTATCAAAATTTGGAAAAATACTTCTCTAATCCTATTTATAGGATAAAAAAGAATTTTTTTTAATTCTATTTATAAATTACTTATTAAATTTGTTATATGAATATACAATTTTATTCTTTATTTATTATTATATAGCATAGATTTTGTTCTTATGGAATAATGTATATTAAAAGAAAAATATTATTAAAATTTTAAAATCACAAATGATTACAAAAATATGCTGCATTTATTTTTTGAATGTTATCTATTGTATTTATTTTTTAAATGTTATCTATTGCTGTTAAAGGCTTAAAGCATAATAAAATTTTTTTTAAAATTTAAATGTTTTTTATTTTTTGGGGACTTCTCCTTTCTTAAATACCGAGAAAGTTAAAAAGTTGATATGTCTCAATCTGCGTCCTTTCCTACAGCGAAGTAGATGCCTGCTATTTAGGAGGGTCATTGACGGTAAGTCATCGCCCCATCTAAAATCAGAAACATAGACTTATAGGTTCGGAAGAGCGTATGGCCGACCAAAAAGGCTCGGAAGAGCAGGTGGGGAAGCACTAAAAGGAGGGTATAAAGGTCAATTTGCAATATTTCGTTCTTTCCATATAAGTATTACCTTCCCTCCGGTCTTTAATATAAGACTATATTTAACTTTTATTTTGGTTCTAAATATAAAACTCTAATCCACTTTGTCTCTCATATTTATATTTTTTTTCCAAAATGGTCATTCTTATAATGATAGTTCTAGTTAATACACTTAATTAGCAAAAATATTTTAAGAAAGACAACACTTATTTAGGACAAATAACTAACTCAACTTATTTATTTAATCTCCTCAAATTAATCAAGTGGCACGTTATAAATTAAACATAAACATAATAAGCTTCAACTTTTTTTAAAAAATGTGTTAGTCTTTTTTATAAGTTATATTCTGAAAGTATCGGACATTTTATACATTTTAACCCCTCATTAAATTATAAATCTCTCTCATATCTTTTTTCTAGGGATTTAATTCGTCATTTTTTATTCATTCTCTCTTCCACTCACTCTCTTCATAAATAAGGGTGTTTTAGGGCTTGGAAAAAAAATATATAGCAGAGAAAGGAGAGATAATATAGATACAACATTAAAGACAATTTTATTATTTTTTAAGAATAAAATAACAAACTGTTACTCTCCAGTTTAAAATATAAATTAAATTTTATCTATTTATATTTTTTAAAATCTATTTTTTAGAAGCTGTTTGAAATTAGTTCCCATATGCGGTTCTTAATCGAAATTTTGCCTAAATACAAAGGGTTTATAAAATCTATTTATAATGAGTCAAGATTCAAAGTCTTTCAATAATTATTATGCGCTGTTTTGGGCCCCACTTGGTTCAACAATATAAGGGCACGCTAAAAACAAAAGCAAAAAATGCTTTGCATGATGACACGATCTCCGTGATGCACGGGCAAGATTTAAATTTATCAAAAATGTCAAAATAGGATAAGAGAAGTATTTTCTTCTACTCTTATTAAAAAGTTAAAATAAAAGGTTAATAAGTCATATTATTAATTTTTTTATATAAATATATTATTTCGCTTTTCATTTATTATTAAGTAGACTGTTATTTTCCTAAAATGAGTAATATTAAATCGAGATAAAATTGTTTTTAAAAAATTTGAGATAAAATTGAAAACTTATTACATTTTAAATTAGAGTTAGTACAGTTGAAGTTTTATTTTGAGTTAATATAATTTTTGATCTCTCAAGTTTACTTTTATTTTGGTTTTAATATTTCAAATTTCAAACTATAAGTTTTAGTCCTTTAAAGAGTAAAATAATCTAAGTATTTATTAGATTATAGGGACCAATAAAAAAAATTAAGAAACCAAAATCTATGATTTGAAACTTGAGAGACGAAAATCAAAATGAAAATAAACTTGAATAATCAAAGTTAATAACCATTTTATTTTATTTACAATACTTAAGTCCAGTTCTTTATATTTATTATATCAAGTTTTTTCAATATTATCATAAATTATAAACCCGCATAAAAAAAGTAACCAAGATATATGATCTTGTAGAACTTAACATAATAAATAGAATGATTTGGATGGTACAAATTAGCCTTCTAATAACCAAATGCTAAAAATATAATGCCCACAAGATTATAATTAAAACTATATATACAAAAAAAATGCATTTCACAATTCTCCTTTTTTTTCTGAATGAGTTTTTTTCAATGGGCAAGAAATAAATATGCATTTCCCAGTTCTCCTTTTTCAAAAAAAAAATTCATATATCTATAATTGAAAATATTCAATTATAATGCAAAGACGAAATTCCTAAAATATTATAATTAAAGTATGCAAGAATATCATGATGCATATTTACTAACTTTTTTTTTTTAAACATTTCAACGGTGAGCAGGCCATGCATTTGAGGAAACCAGAAAAGGGGGTTGTTTAATATAGCACTATTGAAGGGAAAATTGCTGAAAAAGGCCAGTTTGAAAAGGTAAAGTAATAGTATTATGTCATTACGTGTGTACAAACTTTCAGAGTACTGATACTTTTCTCTGTAATAGGTGCTTTAGGGCAACAAAATTTCAAACAAACTTTTCAGAGGTATACATTTTAATATTCGGGAATCGGGAGGAACGGCATGACAAAATGTAAATATAATCCTACCTTTCACTCTTAATATAAAATCTTATTAATTTTTATTTTAATTCTAATATAAAATTTCAATCTATTTTATTTATTCATATTTATATATTTTTTTAATATAATCTTTCTAATAATAATAGTTTTAGCTAATACACTTGATTAGTAAGGATATTTTAGAAAAACAACACCTATTTATAACAAATAACAAATTTAACTTTTCTTTTTAATCTTTTTAAATTAATCAATTAG
Source organism: Neltuma alba (assembly GCF_004799145.2). Taxonomy (NCBI): domain Eukaryota; kingdom Viridiplantae; phylum Streptophyta; class Magnoliopsida; order Fabales; family Fabaceae; genus Neltuma; species Neltuma alba. The sequence continues at coordinate 109,698 of NW_021633641.1, forward strand.
CTCTTATAAATAAGACAGGAGGTAGTATAATATTTTAATTTTAATTTTTTATACATACCTAGTAGGCTAGTAGTAATTCTTAAATAATTAATGTTGAAATAATATAAATAACAAATTATAAAATAAAATACTGAGTTGTTTTACGCTTTTAATTTAAATGAAACATGATTTTTTTATTTTTTATGGAGATGATCCAAATAAAATAAAATAATTATTCATTTTTAATATTTTCTGGCATCACAAAAAAATCTACTTTAAACTATAATTTTTCAAGGGATAATGTGATATGATGAGGTCAAGATTCCGAGTCTGTAAAGGGCCCCACTTGGTTCAATAATTTTATAGGCACACTACTACAAAGGCTATGACAGGATCTTCACGGGTTGCATGGAGAATATTTAAATTATTCATTATTCGTATGAATGACCCCCACCTAACTTTGTAGTACTGTGCCTTTAAAATTATTGAACCAAGTGGTGCCCTTTGCAGACTTGGAATCTTGACCTCATCATATCACATTATCCCTTGAAAAATTATAGTTTAAAGTAGATTTTTTTGTGATGCCAGAATAATTATTTTATTTTATTTGGATCATCTCCATAAAAAATAAAAAAATCATGTTCATTTAAATTAAAAGCGTAAAACAACTTAGTATTTTATTTTATAATTATTGTTTTTTGCCTTTTCTTTTCCCGAAAGAATGAAAGATGGACGAAGCTATGTAGGGAAGAGCAAAAAAGTGCGCATTAGAACGCACTAACAGCAAACCCGAAGCGAGTCCTGCGTGAATGAACATTTTTAGGGTGAAATTTATAGTTTTAAACCATTAAAATTATCAATAATATTCAATGAGTACCATAAGGAGAGCGCGCAACAAAGATAAATTTAACGGAAGAATTAAGGCAATGTTAATATCACAAACACAATCAAAAGTATCTTAGCAATTTCGTTTTTTTTATTATTTTATTGTGAACCGAATAATGGAGGAAAAAGAAGAACGAACAAAGATCAGAGCGAAAAGAAGCATCAATTTTTTACAAAAGTAAAATTATACCTTTTTTTAAGTAACTAAATAGAAGTTTTCGTCTAAATATTATTCCTCCGATCATTAATATAAGATCTATTTAATTAATTAAATTAAATTAAGAAAGATAGGTAAATAAGTTAATTATAAGAAATATGATATGTTTTTCCTAGAACATTATAATTATCTTCCTTAATATCTTCCATTCCTCTCCTATTATAGTTGAGAGAGTATCTATAGAGATAATTTAAAAAATATTAATAAATATGAGAAATATGTTTTATATTTAGGACTAAAATTAACTTGATAATTAGTTTTTATATTAAGAATCAAAAGAGTATAACAGATAAAGCATACGAAAGACTAAACATAGAAGGAAATGCAAATAAGAATAACAATATTCATACAAGAGGGAAAGAAACATGATAAGAATTGTGAGGTTTTTACTTGTTTTTTTTAATTTTTAAAGAGACTTCAACGTTCTTCGCCAGAGACTCTCCTTTCCGGCTTCTTCCTAGTAGGCTAGTAGTAAATTCTTGAATAATTCATGTTGAAATAATATAAATAACAAATTACTACCTCCAGTTCTTAATAAACAACCTTGTTTGATTTTTATTTTGATTCTAAATATAATACCCCAATCCACTTTGTCTTCATATTTATATATTTTTTTCCAAGATGGTTCTTCTAACAATAATAGTTCAAACTAATACACTTAATTAGTAAGGATGTTTTAGGAAAGACAACACATATTTATTATAAATAACTAATTTAATTTTTTTTCTTAGTCTCTTCAAATTAGTCAACTAGCTCTTATAAATAAAACCGGAAGTAGTATAAAATAAAATACTAAGTTTTTTTACACTTTTAATTTAAATGAACATAAATATTTTTTTATGGAGATGATCCAAATAAAATAAAATAATTATTCATTTTTAATATTTTCAGGCGCCACAAAAGAAATCTACTTTGAGCTGTAATTCCCCAAGTGATAATATGATATGATGAGGTCAAGATTTAAAGTCTGCAAAAGCCCGCACTTGGTTCAATAATTTCAAAGGAACGGTGCCACACAAGTTAAGGGTTTATATTGGGTGCTTATCCACAAGTTAAAGTGCAGTACCACAAACCAAGTAAACAAAAGAAGATTGACCTAGAACATCCAAAACAAGAAAAGAACAGATCAAGGAACGATTTTCAATAATCAACAAGCCCTCATGATTTTATAAGGAGGGGCGAGAGGGGGGAATAAATACAGTACCACAAACATAATTTGAAGAAAAAATTGCAATAAAATGCCTGTTTGAAAAGTTTATTGCTCATAGGTATCTAAATCAGAGTTTTAATACTGTGTGTACAAACTTTTTAGAATACTGATGCTTTTCTATGCATCAAGTACTTCTTTTGAGTTTTGGCCAATAAACTTTTTAAACAAGTATTTTTCAGCAATTTTTCCTAATTTAAATATATTATTGCCTTTTCTTTGCTTTTTCTGTTCCTGAGAGATGCATGAAGCTATGAATGAAAATAAAAGCACACTAGGATGCGCAAACCGCAAACCCGAAACAACTCCTGCGTAAATGTAAATTCATGGGATGAAATTTATAGTTTTAAACTATTAAAACTATCAATAATATTTATTAATGACATAAAGAGAGTGAGCAGCAAAAGATTAAATTTAGTGGAAGAATGACGGAAATTTTAATATTACAAACATCATCAAAAGTATATTAGCAATTTCAATTTTTTTTAATTTATTGTGAACCTAATGATGGAGGAAAAAGAAGAAAAGCAAATAAAAATTTGAGCAAAAAGAAGTCCTTCTTATTTACAAAAAAATATCAAATTTGAAATTAATAAAATTGTAATTTCTTAAGATATTCAATAAGAATGCTTCAAAATCTAATAAATGGTAATATGGACTGAAAAAATAACTAAAAAAGGTTTTGATCTAAATATTATAATAGATAAAGCATATGAAAGACTAAACATGGAAGGAAACGCAAATAACAAAACATAACAATATTCATACAAGAGGGAAAGAAAAATAGTAAGATTTAGAAGCTTTTATCTTTCTTGTTTTTTTAAGAGGCTTCAGCATTCTTTGCCGGAGACTCTTCTTTTCGGTTTTTGTATTTTTCTTATGGAATTGAAATGAGGGAAACTTAGGCTTTGTTTGGTTCAGTAGAGGGGAGGTTAATTAAAGAAAGGGGAGGAGAGGGGAATGAAGGTCGTAGTTTTGTTTGGTTGGAGGGAAAAGGAAGAGAGGGGAGATTTTTTGTTTGGTTTATAAGAGGAGGAGAGGGGAGGTAATTATAAATTGACAAACATGCATTTATCTCTGTATTTAGACTAATTTATTTTTTATTACAATATTTATATCAAAATTATTATTTCTTAATTTATCAATTTAAAAAAAAAACCAATTACCTCACTTACATGAGATAAAAAAATGATAAAACTAAAAAAAGATTATGACACGCACGTTATGATATATATATTAATATATATGCATGTTATCTGAGATTATAATACACACACGTTATCATATATAATTATAATACACACATATTATGATATGCATATATTAATATATATGATATGCATATATTATATAATTATAATATTATATTATCATTATCAAATATTATTAGTGGCTAAAAAGAGAAAGAAGTGAAAAAAAGATTTTTAATAAGATGGACTAACTTAAAATATTGAAAAATTAATATGGGTAGTTTGGTTAATATTAGACATAATATTTCTCTCCCTTCCAAAAAGCCCCAAATTTGGAGGGGAGCATGGAGAGGGGAGGAGAGCACTAAAAGACAAATTTCTCTCCTCCCCTTCCCTTTATTTTTCCTAACCAAATACACTTGTCCCCTCTTCTCCCTTCCCCTCAACAACTCTCCAACCAAACAAAACCTTAGGAAAAAAGGAGCAATGAAGTTGTGAAGAAGACTTTGTTTGAGTAATGAAAGGCAAACTGATAGAATGACTGTGTTTCAAAGAGATGAAATGATTTTCTCTTCTTTTCTTTTTAAAAAGTCAAGTCAACTTCGAAGTCTTCCTATATGTCCGTCCTATGTGGAATTAGATACCTCAATAATTACTCCCCGATGTTATTTACAAGACACTTTTATATTTTAAAACTGATTGACCATGTATTAAAATTTAATGACTTTTGAGCTGTATTCTGTTTAATATGCACTCTATATTTTAGTAACATTTTTCCTATAATAATAAACAAATGGAACAATTGTAGGGTCATATAAAAAATTTAATAATAAATAAGAATAAAAAATACATTACCTCTATCTTATAAACAGTATTATAATTCAGAAAAATACTCTTCTAATTCTATTTATAACGTAAAAAAATTATACTATTTATAAATCACTTTATTAAATTTTTCATATCAATAAATAATTTTAATTTTAATTTATTATTATATAGTATAAACTTTGTTTTTATGAAAATAATATATATTAAATAAAAATAAAATTAAAAATTGTTAAAGCATATCTCTTTGATACGTCTCATCTGCGTCCTTGCCTAAAGCGAAGTGGCTGCCAGCAGTTTAATAGGGTCATTGCTGGCAAGTCGTCGCTCCTTCTAAAAGGAGACGCATAAAGGTTCGGAAGGGACGAAGAGTAGATGGCCAAAGAAAAAAAGGTGGGGACCCATTGAGGGAAAATAAGAAAATAAAAAAACAAAACGAAATACTGTGATATTATTAATAGGAGGGTAAAGTGGTCAATTTGCAATATTTTTTTCTTTCAATATAATTATAATTTTTAGATCCTCTACTATAAATTTTCCTATTTTCTTCTTCAAGACTGCTTGTAAAATAACTGTATAGCACGCTATAAATTAAACATAATAATTAGAATGTATTTTCATTCATGACAATCATGCCAAGGCAACAAATTATTCTCTCAAAAAGTTTCACCTTCATTTCCATCTCTAGTCTTTATTATAGCTTTACGCCAAGTTATCACGGCGTAAGATGTAACCCAAAAAGTTAGATGAAAATAATATATTAATATAGAGTTAAGCTGTATCTAGCACTCTAGAATAATTTTTAAGGCATATCTAACATTCTAAAATATTACTTCCAATCAGATATAATATTACTCAAAACTAACTCAATAATATTAGACATGACATAGCTATATGTATAAAAATATGAATGACATTGCATCTAGAGGTGCTATAAAAAATTCTACTATCTCTTGTCCTTAATACAATAGCTACATAATTAATTTGGAAAGATTAAAAAAATTAATTAAGTTGATTAATTATGAAAAATGTGTGTTGACTACACTAAAATATCATCTTTAGTCACATGTGTTGAAACTATCCTTTGAAGAACCCTTAAAATTAATAAAGATATTTTGAAAATAAAATTATAAATTTAAAAGATAAAGTGGATTGTGATTTTATATTTATAACTAAATTGAATGTCTAACTAAATAATTTATAATATAAACATCTCGCATTGATCTTACCTTGCTCTGTTTTAAAGCAAGTGAACAGAGTTTTCTTTGTTGTTTGAATAATAATAATAATAATTCAATAACTTAATATTCAAAAGTAAACAATTAATATATATATATATATATATATATATATCTATGTATATCAGCTGTAGTTAAGTGATCCTAAATAATCTAAGATATTTGCCTTGTTCCGAGAATTGGGGGGAAAATAAGTTCAATCATTCATGCCTCAAATATTTTTTAATATGACATGGAAACACGTGGAAAATGAGGTAAAATAAAGAATTTAAACACTTCCTAGTATAGTAAAAAATGAAAAAAAAAAAAGGAGTCAAATTCTGCCGACTCATCACCCACCCCAAACCGTACGTTCCCAAACAATGGTGATGAACGACGGAGGTTTATATCATCCCCTCAGAACTCAAATTACAGAAGTTAGAGAAATGATTTTCTCAGATTGGGACATCACCAGGACACATGTTCCCCGTACAGCAATCCAGTGTGCTGATATTCTTGCAAAACAAGCTAACACTATGTTTGAAGACTTTGTTTTCCTACATCAACCTCCTCCAGGATGCCGATCCAGGCTTTTGGCAGATATGATACAGGATAGTGTTTTTCTAGACTCTTCAGTTTAGCTTTTCACGAGGCTCTGGCCTTGCCACTTGTACTAAAAAAAAAGGGGGGGGGTCAACTTTATATCTCTTGCTTCTTTAAACAATAGTCCTTTTTTTTTTTTCCAACCTTTTGGTAACTAAGATCATGAATATCTTCCGTTGAAAATAAAAAATGCTCCTATGATACTATTTATAAGCATTTATTAATAAAATTTACATAAACTGAGAAAGTTAACTGAAAATAGTTATTTCTTGAAAAATATTAAAATTGTCCTCAATAAAAGTCATCAATTGGAAGAGTTTGTTTAATTAATGTGAAAATTTTATAATTAATTGGGGATATGATGCGTAAAAAAAAAACTGATGTTCCAAACAAAACGTGCTATATTATGAACCTTTTCAAGCATGGAAACTTAGAAAGAGAGAAATCTTAGAGTTACAAATATAGTCGAACTTGACCTCTTAGTCTTGGGCGAACATTCGTACCACTAAAATGACTAAATTATATGATTGGCATAAGCTATTTTCCTTCGTATTACATATTTTGTAAATGTTTTTTTTTCTTTTCCACAGTATAGATTTTATAATAAATGTCGAGGAACACTTTCTCTTCCTATTCGTGTAAGCATTCTGGTTTTATGGAATGAATTGACATTTTCACCAAAAAAAAGTAAGAAAATTATTTTCACCAAAAATAATGGTTTTATGGATGCAATATAAAGAATTAAAGATGTCATCCTCACATGACGTTGAGGTCACCATAATGCCCTTTTGTGTTTGATGAATTTGCCTCACTTACTTGTACGATGCCATTTTCAATATCCTATCAAGAACAGGGGAAGGACATAGGTTTGGCACTTTTTAAGATGATAAGAACATGAGAACGGATTTATTGAGTGCGTGGATCATTCGTAGACAGGCTTAGTTGTGAGTGAGTCTTGACTTGGACGGCCTCTTCTAATTTTATCATATAAACGATCTCTTGCAGCCCAGCAACATTGAGAGCTTGATCGGTCTGAGCAAAAAGAGCTGAAGTCATTACATTGGAAGACGATTTCTGACTTTGTTATATGAAAGTGAACATGTTATAAGAAACCTACTCAAATTTAATCAGAAAAATATGAAGGGAACCTTAAATTGGCCTTTAGTAGACTTTATTGAGACAGAAAGAAAACAATTATGTATTAGAGATTGGCTGCCACTAACACACGCCGAATTGAATATATAATCTTATTTGGGGAAATAGTAAAAGAACGTCATCAAAAAACAATGTTTCCTGCAAACTTCTAATTAAAATAAATCAGCTCATCACAAAATAACTTCAAAAAAGAGAGTGTGTGTATTGATCAGATAATTCAAATGGCAAATGCAAAACAGAGACGATAGAGTGTGTATGCACTAATAACTTCTTTTATATTATTTTTATTGAAGGAAATTTCTTGTAGTATTTTTTGGTTAATCCAACCAACATTCCAATAGAAGTAAAGAGAATCACAGTGTGATCAAATCAATAATCACATACAAGTTGATCTTTAATTAGATTATCACTTTGTCATTTTTGGCATCTCAGAAATAACATTCTCGTGAAAACAGAGTCATAGCTTTATGGTTGTGGAGTCTGGTGGTGTTTCATGATCACAAACCATAAAATCATTGAAACATCTGATACTAAACATAAAACAAATATCAGTATCCTATTTAATGGACTTGAGAGATAACAAGATTTGGTAACCCCCTAAATGTAGTCTTTCTAGAGCAGGGAAATCAATGCAAGTTCTGTTTTTGTATTTTTTTTTTCCTCACCAAAAAATCAATGCAAGTTCTCATACTTTGGTTCTCATCACATAAATGGTCTTTATGATAGCTTCAGCTTTGGACAGTCGGTATTGAGTTGTGTGAGATCAAAGCAGAGGAGCTTCAAAGTAGGGAGATCAAAGCGCAGCTCATCATGTTGATTCTGTTTTGCTGAAATATCCTCATGATGGTATTTCCCCGCAATATATGTTAGTTCAGGAGCATCTTTAACTGTCCCACAATATAAGTTTTTAATTTCTCTAGACATTATGGATGGAAATTTCTTTGCACTCCCTGATTTCTAGTTTCTGCAACTTTGAAAAAATGCAGTAGTAGTATCAACATTTCAATTTTAAGCCCTTTTTCTTCTTGAAATAATTAACAAAGTATAATTCATAAGATAGACACTTGAACAAAAACAGTCAGGCAAGTAGTATAACATACTAGTAGGTTTCTGTAATCAAGCGATCTATATTCAGAAACAACAATATTATTCTCATAAAATAAACACTAGCATCAAATTGGTTTCTATCTACTCCACATCAGGAGTCCACTCTTAAATAAGTGATTATGCTTGAACTGGGAGAAATCTCACTGGAGAAAAACCCAGACTTGAACTACACCTAATTCTTATGCGTTTCATGGTCTATATCAGTAATAGCAGTAATCAGTCTTTCATGAAAATAAAACAGAACATGAAGAACACAAATAGTGGCTAAAATCCAAAAGGCCTATATTTAGCAGCAATTATCTCCCAACATTGTTCCCTTCGTTCTATAATATCTTGACGTTCCTTTAAAAGATAAGCATGACGAGCCATAACATTGGCATGCTCTTGTTGAGCCACTTGTGCCACTCTTGCAGCCTCAACTTCCTCATGACAAATGGCTTTAAGCATTGCCTCATTGCTCTTCAGATCATTGTCTAAACCCTCTAGAACATTTTGGATGCTATCAACTTCACATATCTCACCATAAAAAACCTTATTCTTTATAGACTCAATCCAATCCTTGTCAAAACCCAAAAGATAAGCATCCTTCAAATGCTCAGCTAGCATCCTCTTGTCTGCCTCGGTGATAGTGAAAGGAGTCCTGGTGGTTAGAATGTTCAAGATATCAAGCAATACCCTGTAGGACATGTGTAACACTCGAGCGCTTCGATCTTTTGTAGAGAGCCGAAGTTGTGGGTGAGTCTCAAGTGCCTTTGCAAATATTAAATGTTCAAAACCCTCCAACTTCATCATATCGACTATTTCTTGTACTCCAGAAATAGTCGAAGCTTGATTATTGGCTTCCAAAAGAGAAGGCATCTTCTCTATAGGTATAGAAAATGGTGACAATGACAACTTTGTATCCTCAACAACATTTGACTTTGTCCCATCATGAACGGAACTCTCAGGCTTCTCCTTCAATAAAGATCTCTTTACTTTTACCTCGCTTTGATGATGTGGTAAAGTTATCAAGCCACTTGTGAAGCCAAAAATAAGCAATCGATAATATATTTACATACGAGACAAGATGCTACTCCTTTTGGCTTTGGAGTTAATTTAGGAAATTGTTTTAATTTTAAATATAAAACTTCAATCTTCTATATGTTTTAAACATTTGTTATTTTTCTCACAAACTACCTTGGCTACTTATGTTACAATCAACAAGGGTAATTTTTTATATAAATGATTAATTTCTTTACAAATAATTAACTTAACTATTTTTCTTAATATATATATGAATTAGTTATTAAACTCCTACATTTAAGACTACAAAGGGTAGTATTTTACCTTCTCTTCCCTCTTCCTCTTTCTCATGAGATTGTATATCATGTACTATTGTTTCTTGTCGTGATTGTGGTTCCGTCATGATTGTTTCTTTCTTCTCTTTGGCCCCCAGCTCAACCTGTGTGAAGGATAAATAAAAGCCAAAAGTTTGAACCACATATAGCATGGATAAAGAATAATAATTTACAGGTAAAGGATAATAATCTCACTTTTAAAGATGCCTTTTGTGAATTAGTTCTATTCAGAACACTTGGATTCTCTTCTTTGTCATTCTGCGAAAAAAGAAAAGAAGTAGTTTGCATTTTGTAGTAGCTTCATTTACTTCCATTCTTAGGAAGAAATGCTGTTTTAAACTAGTTTTTTATGGTTATTTTGACCAACAGCTCAAATAAATATAATGGGAAAAGATGAAGAAATTCCAACTAAAGAATTTAATTACTGATAGGTCCTACTTACATATCAATATGTTATGGTATTTACATGTCATCTAGTAATATGTTGTCATAGACCTATTAATGATTAAAAAGAAATATTTGTCGTTTACCTATTGTTTAGTGTTCTACCTGAAAAAGGATATGTTTAACTTTATAGTAATCTTCTTGATCAACAACCCAAATAGACATAAAACAAACAAATAAATAAAGAGATAAGGTAAGACATAGTGATTTTCTTATGACATTTATGGTAAAAGAAATGATGTTTTGCTTCAAGATAACTTTGAAACAAAGAAAGAAAATGAATGTGCTCATTCGAGCAGTGAATGGCAGCATACGATTAAGTAAAGCTTGTGGATATAATCATGTTAGTGACAAATGAAAGTAATAAAATGCCATTAACAAAAATAATATATGTGCATATATAAGCCACTGAAATGAGATATACTATTGTGAAATTTAAGGAACCAATTGTGGATTGTTGTGGTTCCATGGCTTGTCTTCCATTTGAATGGGGAGAAAGATTATGCTCTGCCTCTTCCCTAACTTCAGAATCTTGATTTTGGGAGTGATCAGAAAGCTGAGTAGTTGTAGCTTCTGCAGACACATAATAATTTTCAATTTGGATTAATGACTAACTTCTCTGAATGCATAGCATAAAAAAGAAAATTTGGAACAATCATGTACTATGGAAGATTTTTCTAGTTTTTTATATTAAAATTGACATGATGTACTTTTCATGTGTGAGTGTAAATATATTTAAATAATAGTCTTCTTCCTTTTATGTGTTAGGTTATCTAGGTCAACTCTTAAATTATCACTTCCACTTGAGACAATGGCATGGCCAAGAGATTTGTCAGAAACTCGAGCATCATCTACAACATTAGGAGTTTACTGGTTAGTGGTTTCAACATCATTTTGAATATTTCTTCCTAAATTAATGGAATAATGTTGGAATGAAAACAATCCAAAATATAATTGGAAAGCAAATAAAGATGTATAATGTGTAGAATCACCAAGGTAGAGACTAGAGTCTTCCTTAAGGTCAGTGACACTCCTTGCGACAAGATTTGCTTATGCTATATATGAATAAAACTTGAATGAAATGTCACTATAAGATCACAACAGAAACTCACCATTGGAAGGCTTGGAGAGAACGGATGAAAGTGTTTGATCACTGCTTGTTGAAGCTTTTGTTGACATAGGACTCAATGGCAAGATTGCCTCCGAAGCTTGCTCGCTTGAAATAATTGTTACAGGTGGCATAGCTAGGTCATCTATGAAAAAAGGATTATTATATCAAACCAAAGGATGAAATACCTTGTTTAAAGAAAGCATTAAGTACCATCATTAGAGGTTTTAGGCTTCTCCTTTGGTAAAGGACTGCTAGACTTTATGCCACTTCGAGTATGTCGAGATGTTATCAAACTCTCTGTAAAACCCAAAATAAATAGCTAGTATTTTCTACAAAACTAACAAATCAATATTTTACCTTCTTCTTCCTCTTCATTCTCTTCAAAACTTTTGGCACTTGCATAAGTATTGTCCCTTGTAGGAAGAACATTGAGGTTGGGACTTGTATGAGTTGGTGCCTCCTATTAGAAACCAACGGCCATATAAAAAAAAAAAAAACAGATGATAAATTAGTGTAGTTGTTTTCTTTGTACTCTAACCAACAACCTAATATATAAAAAGAAGCTTTACAGAGATTGGCTAAGAAATAAGTCTTAAATTTTGAGTCCAATGATAAAATTGCCATTTTTTTCGCAATTTTAATGTTATACCCGCTTCAATAGTTTTCTTTGTTGGGTCATAAACAGTACAAGATTAAAAAAAAATAAGTATAAAATGTTGGATTCCCTTCTAGTTCATTATTTAGCATAGCCGGTACTTCAAGCAAAACTTCACTTCGTTCATGTCAAAAGCATCAAAAACTCACGCACGCACGCGCGCTTTAACTAACTATATTTATGGGTATTAGAGATTATAGTTGGCATTTTAAATATCCCCTTCAAATTATATGTTTTCCTTCTAGCAAATAATTTTTTTTTATACAAAAGAAAACACAATTGGGTTCATATGACAATTTTAAAGCACAAAAAGAACATTATTGTATAATAGAGACATAAATAAAGAATAAAAATCTATAACTAAAGGACAACTAATCCCAGTTTCGGTGATACCTTTCTTAAATCGGTTCTAATTATTGTCCATGGAAAAGAATTAATTTATTAGCTAATATCTAGCAGTAATTGTAACATTTGAATTTTGAATACTGATTAAACAAGTTAAGTTGACCTAAAAGTTTAAAAATATAGTGAATTTAAGAGCAAAACTGTAAATAAGAGAAAATATAGATCAAAATTATAACTATGAAAAAATGTCCAAAAATTAGAGAGAAGCTTCCAAAAGTAGAGAAAAGATTTTCAAAGCATATTTGAGGTTTGGGGACATTATTTAAAATTTAAAGTATATATTTGATCTTTTAATTTTATACAATGTTTCAATGTAATCTCTTAACTTTAAAAAGTATATTTTGTCTTTTGACCGAAAAATCATTAGGCTTGTATGATAATTTTTGGTAACAATCATGGTTATTTTTAAAATTAATATGTTAAGTTGTTAACATTTGAGAATTCTTTTATCAACATTTAAGATCTCAATGCCATTATTTTTTGTTAACAATTTTAGGATTAAAGAATTAAAAGTATACTTTTTAAAATTAAGGGGTTAAATTAAAATTATGTATAAATTTAAAGGATTAAATGAATACTTTGTCTCTATTTAAAATTTAAATGTGTCAAAATATCAGTCAAAAAGCCTATTTCGTATCAGAATTTAAGGAAACAAAAAGAAAAATAATTATTAAAATTATTCAAGGACTAGGACTATTGTGAAAAATATTATGAAATATTGTTTTGCGAATTTAGAAATATTATGAGGAGGCTTATATTTTTCAAAAATGACTTAATAATTGTAAAACTAATTTATGTATAATAAGGGTCTATTTTTCCAAAAATTGAATTACAAATAGTTCGAGACTAATGTTCAGCATAAAAATTTGAGGAAAGAAAATTACTTTTGTAGCCAGAGAAACTAAAATAAATCTTCATAAAATGTGTCCCAGATTAATTTTTAAAATTTATTAGAAAAATTTAGCGCTGATAGTGATGGGCACAGCGGCAATTTCATTATATCAAGCCTAAAACGGAAAGTGCCAAAATGAGAAGCTCATGAGGTAAGCTTGCAATATGGATGAGCGGTTTAAATCACACTTAGGAGATGGATTAAAGATTTCGAGTTGATTTTATTCCATGCATGTTGATTTTGTGTGAGAAGAAGTGGATTTTTGTATTTAGAGTTTCTGTTTCACGAGCGTAATATTTGAATTCTCCTATGGGATCTGAAATCTGGAATTGAAACGCTGAATTTTTGCCACTGTTATAATGTTTAATTATGTACTAAATTTATATTTAAGCAGTTGGAATAGGGAGAATCAAAGAGAAGTGTCAAAATGTATAAAAGAGATTTCCAAAGCATATTTGAGTCTTACAAATATTATGTAACATTTAAATGTCTCAAATATGAACTACTGGTCAAAAGGCCTATCTCGGGTGAGAATTTAAAGAAATTAAAGAATTTAAGTGGAAACTAAAATATAGTGTACAGCTAAAGGCTTCAAGTAAGAATTGAAAGCAAGTTTTATTCTCCTCCCTTCTTCGGTCAAATTAATTGGAAAAGAGAATTAGGTTTGGTTGAATCTGAAGTCTAAACACCTCAGCGTATTTAAAAAAGGAGATTATGAATCTGGAAAATTTTAAAATGTGAACTTTAATTCTTATCGCCTCTTTGGACAGCACCGTTTAGATGTTTATTGAATTAAAAATTTTGTGGCTCAGAGAGATTTAAATGCTACTGTTTTGATATATGATGACATGGAGCAATACATTCCCAAACTATACCAAAGGCATGTCTAAAAGCTTGTGTTTGGTGGGCCTTTTAAAGTGATTGGCAACAAAAGGGATTAGATTTTATAAGCTTTTCTCCTAGGCCCTGTTTTGGACAACATATTTTTAGTGAGAGGAAGTTAAGTTTTTGCTAAATTCGAATATGATAATAAGCTTAGCAGAGACCTCAGTGGAGGAGCTAATCTGTACCATAATTAATTTTAATTTAGTAACGCCTTGTTCGGCCAGCATACTTGAGGGAGATCTGAAGATGAACATTAATTAATTTAAAGACTCCAATGATTTCAAATATAGTATGGTATGGGGGAAGAGTTAAGAATTAGTTAGAGCGAAAGGCTTTTCACGAGCTAAAATTAGAGCTTTGAACTACTATTTTTGGAGCTATATTGAATTGGGTATCAATTTTCAAAGTATTTCAGAAAATCTCATCCCAATAATATAGGTGATAGAACCTAAAGTTTTTAGGGAAAAGGTTTCTAATTTTTGTTTCTTTGGATTATTTATTTTTTTTGGGTGAAGTTTTTTGGGGACTCTAAGGGGTCATATTCTTAATTTAATTGGTGACCCTACAATAAGTTTTGACAGTAACTTTGTTTGTTTCCTTTACTAAAAGAAATATTATTATTTATTAATTTTTTATTTCAAATTTCCAATCCACTCTTTAATAAGGTTAAAATAAATCTTAAAGGTTATCACCTTATAAAATAAGAATCAATTGATGTAACCCAAAAAAAAAAATCTAATGATAATGATGATGTCTCTTGGTATTTTTAAAAGGGCAAATTTCACTGTAGGACCGCAGAAGACAATTAATTTCAAAGAGCCCCCAAAACTTTCTGAAATTTCACTGCAGGACCAAGGGGGCAAACTGATATTAATTCCACAAAGAAAATGACCCTATTGCCCCTCATGTGAACAAGTATGGGAGAACCCATTTGCAAGTGAGGTTAGATAATTTACAACATGCATAAATATATTTACAATTAAAATTAGTCCATTTACATATTACCTTCTTCACCTGAAGAATGTGTCTGAGTGAACAAGTGTGGGACAACCCATTTGCAAGTGAGACTAGACAATTTGCAACATACATATATTTATTTACAACTAGAATTAGTCCATTTACATGTCACTTCGTTCACCTGAAAAAGTCTCCGTGAGTAAACAAGTGTGGGAGCGCCCATTTGCAAGTGAATTAGTCAATTTGCAACATACATACATTTATTTACAATTAGAATTAGTCCATTTACATATCACCTCATTCACCTGAAAAAGGTGCTTGTGAGTGAATAAGTGTGAGAGAACCCATTTGCAAGTGGGACTAGTCAATTTGCAACATACATACCTTTATTTACAACTGAAATTAGTCCATTTACATGTCACCCTGCAATAAGTATTATGAGGGGCAATAGCGTCATTTTCTTTGTGGAATTAATATCAGTTTGCCCCTTGGTCCTGCAGTGAAGTTTCAGAAAGTTTTGGGGGCTCTTTGAAATTAATTGTCTTCTGCGGTCCTACAGTGAAATTTTCCCTTTTTAAAATAACAAGCTTATGACAGGGGAATGTATTGCTTCTTCAATGCCCTGTCCAAAACTACATGGTCTGTTTTTTTTTTTTTTTTTTTTAAGTTTATGTCAATTTATTAAGCAATTGGAAGAGACACACGCTCTCCGGTGTGTGCTCGCGTGAGGGTATATTGTTGGCATTTTAAATATAAACTTCAAACTCTGTTTTTCTCATAAAAGGGACAGAATTTCCAGACCATTGCTACAAATTGAAGACAATCAAGCATGCATATAATCATTGATGCGGGACCATTGAAGAAGCAGTAAAATGATGCCATTAGCAATCAGAATCATACCTTTGTGAGGGGTTGTTGTGTTGCTTCTCCCGTATTTAAAGATTGTTCGGTACTCAAATGAGGTGAAAGCTTCTCCTCTGCTTTTTCTTCAACTTGAGAATATGTTGTTTCAGAGCTTGTTTGAAAATGGGTAGTTGAAGTTTCTGAGATTAAGAGATTGTCATTGTTATAATAAAACTCATAATAATTTTCAATTCTAAAGAACAAATTACTTTTCTAAATACATACCATAAAAAGAAAAGTCGGGACAACCAATCACTCTCGTGTTATCATTTTCTTTCAAAGTTTGAAAATCAATCCCATGGCAGATACTAACAAGTTTGGGAAGGAAGCCTAGTACCAATTGACTTAGTTGTGGAAGCACATCCTTCATGACCATCTCTTTCATCTCATCTTGTCTTCTGATAGAAAACAGGTACTTCAATTTGCCACAATGCCAAACAGAGACTTGTTCTAAGTTAGGAAAGCATGGTTCATGACGCAAATGATCATCATCATTTGTTCCATTATCCTCTTCAACAATGTTAACTAATTCTTCACATGAGAGTATACATAGTTCTTTCAACATTGGTAGGCTTCGCACCACAGATGTGGAGAAGATAACTTTGAGCTTTCCGCATCCCTGAATGCGTAGCGCTTGAAGACAAGGGAAGCATATGATATGTTTAGACCCCACACATATATTCACCAACTCACTTAGATGTTGCAACTCCAACTTTTGTAAGCTTGACGTCAATGGCTCAAGTCCGTCCCCATTTTTCTCTTTGCCCACATGTGTCAAATCAACAATTTCTTTTATTGTAGAGAATCCAATTTCAAGAGTTTTCAAAGTTTGCCTCCACATCTCAATTGCCTACGAATTCCATGTACAAGATATATCAATTTCAAATTATTTTTTTTAAAAAAAAGAACTTTAAAATGCGTAGCCCAATTTGAACAAAATTATAGTAGAATTTAGGGTGAGTGAAACCATTAAATAAAAATTAAGAGGCAACAAATACATTTGAATTTTAAATATAAGTGCTCTTTGCAGACATGTCTGTACGAAAATAACCACAAAAAATCCCTTATAGTTTATGAAAATAGAGATTTAGGGGCGTAATATTATTATTTTCTGCTTCTTTTAAGAGAACAAAAATGAATGTAGTGAGAAATAGTATTAAAACATAACTTATCATTTGGGGGAATATATTAGGATTAGTAAGAGAAGTTGAACAGAGTTATACCTTTGGTTCCTGTTGTTTTGTATGCCAACGAATCAAAAATTCATTGAAAGGTCTCGTAAACTCTGAGAACCCTGACAATCAATGGACCTTGGATAAATGCTTCCAAATGCGTCTAATTCCTACAAGCCATAAATCGTTAAAATATCATCATGCAATAATACATAAGAGGTTTCAGTTAAGGTAATATACAAAATAAAATATACTAGCTAGATTAATTTGAAATAAAATTTAGCTTAATTTTCCATTTTAAAAAACTGTGCTAGTTATCTTATTCATACTATAATCAAATTACATCTTAAGTTTAAATAACTATATTACATGTCTTCATCTTATAAGCACATTAGAAGACGTAGGGTATTTTAATAGCTGCAGACCTTATTCCAAAAATTGAATTTTATTAGACCTCTAATTGTAATACTAATGTTTTCAGTTTTTTTTTGCCGGATTAATATCTTCAGTTTTTGTAATATATAAATTTTGGAATAATTTTTTCTGTAATATTAGTAAACAAACAATTAATACAAAAGGTTTAGCCCATTAGAAGATCCATAATAATTGTCTTTCTTGTATCAAAATTAATGTTTTGTAAAAATGGCATTTAAGGATCTTCTGCAAATCTTAATTATGTCAAGGACAGTGAATTTCGAAAATATCAAGGACGGGCAAAGTTCTTGGTTGAAATCAAAAGTTTCGCTGAATTGATTTTTTCATTACTCTGCTTTGATTTTTTTAATACTTCTATTTTCAATGTTTTCAATACTTTTATCTATTTAATACTCATGTTTAATGTTTACCCTACTTCGAAAAAAATCAAATATGAGTGTTGAAAACATCAAAGCTGACTAGCAAAGCAAATCAAAGTTAAGTATTTAAAAATTTAAATATGAATATTGAAACTATTAAAATAAGAATTGAAGCGATACCGTAAACTTTTATGTGTTGAGCATTGTTAACTATATTTCTTGCAATAAAAGGCATGCGTGCATGCACATGAATATGTTTATGTATGTGTATTTTTGCCCAGGAACAATTGTTATAACAAGATGTATTTACAAAACTTGTTACAGATTCAGTCAGTCATGCAAAAACAAGTAGTTCAAATCAATTTTAAACAATGTATAATACCAAGGATCACGGTAAACATTTTTAACACTCATACCTTATTTTATTTGATTGTAAATCATTTTTCTTTTCGAAATAATTAACAATGTATAATTCACAAGAGAGGGAAACGTGAATGTTAAAAAAAAAAAACTGAACATAAATAGGGAAGCGAGCTAAGAATACCTGTGGGATTCCTTCATCAAGCAATCTCTCTGTAGAAACAGCATCAACAGCCTCTTCACGTGTCGCCTTTGATTTAAAACAACATACTTGAGCCCAAGAAAAAGAACGTGTCTTGGTGCTTGGAGGCATGGGTGCTGGCTGTTGCAGTGAAGAGATGGATTTTTCATACTCCCTGAAAAAACCAACCAAACTTGGTAGGCCAAAAAGTTCCATTCTTTCGAGAGAGGGGAGCATAAGATTGACCTCTTGGAACTTATCAAATATATATTTCAACTTCTTGCACCACCGTATGCTTATTCTTTCCAGAGGCCATCCACCATGAAGGATTGGCAATATTATTTCTAAATTGTCACAACTATAAATTTCAAGAATTTTAAACTTTGGAAACAGAGTGTCGTAGCGCTTTTGATCATTGTCACCATCACCACCAGCTATTTCCCCGCTTGAGCTCTTATCTTCTACAATGCATTCCAATGCATCACATCCCTCAATGTTCAACTCTTCTAACTGCAAAAGACCTTGAGCAGTGGATGGGAGAAAAATTGACGTCAGGTTTGGACACTCGTCCAAATTCAAGGTCTTCAGATGAGACAGGTTATAGTGGCCATTAAATAATATATTGCTTAGTTCCATTTTAGAAAGATATAGTCCAACTAAATTGGAAAAGGCATTCTTCACGTCAAAGCAATTTAAAACAGCATCAAGCAATCTCTCTGTAGAAACAGCATCAACAGCCTCTTCACTTGTCGCCTTTGATTTAAAACAACATACTTGAGCCCAAGAAAAAGAACGTGTCTTGGTGCTTGGAGGCATGGGTGCTGGCTGTTGCAGTGATGAAAAGATGGATTTTTCATACTCCCTAAAAAAACCAACCAAACTTGGTAGGCCAAAAAGTCCCATTCTTTCGAGAGAGGGGAGCATAAGATTGACCTCTTGGAACTTATCAAATATATATTTCAACTTCTTGCACCACCGTATGCTTATTCTTTCCAGAGGCCATCCACCGTGAAGGATTGGCAATATTATTTCTAAATTGTCACAACTATCAATTTTAAGAATTTTAAACTTTGGAAACAGAGTGTCGTAGCTCTTTTGATCATTGTCACCATCACCACCAGCTATTTCCCCTCTTGAACTTTGATCTTCTACAATGCATTCCAATGCATCACATCTCTCAATGTTCAACTCTTCTAACTGCAAAAGGCTTTGAGCAGTGGATGGGAGGAAAATTGATGTCAGCTTTCGACACTCCTTCAGTTTCAAGGTCTTCAGATGAGACAGGTTATAGTGGCCATTAAATAATATATTGCTTAGTCCCATTTCAGAAAGATATAGTCCAACTAAATTGGAAAAGGCATTATTCACGTCAAAGCGATTGTTCACACCATCAATGAGACATTGCATGTCAGGCCAAGAATCCAATTGAAGAATGATCAAGTCAGTCATACCTGTGTCATCTACTGGAACAATGTCAGGGATAAGATTTTTCTGTTTTCCATACCCACTTAAGCTAAGAAGCTCAACTGTTCTTGCAAGTTGCCTAAATGTTGCCTCAGAGATTAAATGCGTTAAACTACCTGGCTGAAAGCATCTTGATAGGGAACCACATTGCTTAAAATAATCCAAAAAGTTGCCCTTAGAAGATATTTGATATATTTGTAAGGAAGGAAGAGATACTTTTTGAGAAATTGTATCTTCTTCCTGCTTGACATAATCATTACTCCAAAAAACCAACTCCTCTGGCTTTGGGCATGCTTCAATCAATTCAAAAGGGTTATTCATATTACTGTCACAATTTTCACATTTTCTATCCTTAAGAATCTCAACTTCTGTAGCTCAAATTTTTTTTCAGGTTTAATGATTGAACAATCATCCAACCAAAATGTCTCAAGATTTGATAACCCTCCCAACATAGAGATGTTGCTATATAAATTAAAATTCTTTATCCTGAGAGTTCGAATATCTTGTAATAACTGAATTAATGGAAACAGTGATGGAGCTGAAATTCGATGCCAAGCTTTATTTTGTAAAAACAAAACTTTGAGCTTTGTCATCTCTGTAAAGAATGTATCAGGGACTTCCAAATCCTTTTGATCTTCTCGAACTAGAAATAATACCTCAAGGTTTTGACTATCAAAAGGTCTCGAAAAATCATCATTTTTCCAATATAAACATTGCAACCCTTTTTTTACAGATAGTTCAGATTTAATGATGGATTGAATATCTTCTTGTCCTATCAATAAGGCTACTTCATGAACTAAATCATGCATCTTTACACATTCCCTCTCAGCATTCAACAATAAAGAAGAACCTAGGAGTTCCACTACAGCATCAAGTGCTTTTCTTTTTCTTTTATTGTAGTCATCAACTTCCTTACCAAAAGGGCCCATTCCTACACCAATTCTAATTAAAAACTCCATGGGAATATTAAAATCTTCGGGGAATAGAGAAGATATCAATAGGAGCTTTTTGGCTTTTTCATTTCTCAAATTATCATAGCTTAACTTTAAACCTTCATAGACCTTCTTCAAATCTTCATCACGAACATTGAATATTGACTCACCACTTTGCAAGTTCCTCAAGGCTTCCGTCCAAACTTTAAAAGGTCGATCTTTTAATGATCTTGCTACAGCTACAATTACAACTAGTACTCCATGGCAATGCTTCACAATTTTTTGCGCCAGATTCTCTGAAGTAGAGGAGCTATTAGCATGCTCGAGGAAAAGTTGCAATGCTTCCTTATCAGTCAATGCTTGTAGATGAATGATCCTTTGACAATCCATTTTTGTACAAATCTCTTTGCTTTGGGTGGTTATCAATATAGTGCAACCCTTGTGCAAGTGGGGAGGAGGAATCCCCAACTCTTTCCTGAGATCAAACTCCATCCACACATCATCTAGTACTATAAGAAGTTTCTCTTTTAATGCTTTGATTTTGGTCAATATTTTTTCGTGGTACTCTCCATCCTCTGATTTCAAATCCAAACGTCCAGCAATTTCACCTTGAAGATGTTTCAAATCTGGAAGCTTAGAGACAACAAGAAAGATGACTTTGCTGAATGTGGATCCTTCCAATTCAGCACTCACTTTAGTTGCCATTGAAGTTTTGCCTGTTCCCCCTAAGCCTTCTAGTCCAATCATATTGTTTTCTTCATCTTCTAGTGCCTTTTGAAGTTCTTTAAATATTGACTTTCTGCTGTCAAAATGCCTGAAATTTGGTAAGCAATGGTATTTTATACCTAGAAGATCAGTTAGACCTGCCACTATATCAAAGTTACATCTCTTTAGAAGTCTGTCAATATCTAGAGTCCTCTTCGCCAAGTCTCTACCTTTCTGATATTGAGGCCAGCAATTAAGACACAAATCATTAAAGCATTTCTCTTTCTTAGTGTCAATATCAATGAGTTCTTCAGCTTCACGTGTCCATTGTAGTGCTACAGATGTGACAAGAGAAACACCTCTAGCTTGATTAATTATTCTCCTTACATCTTCGAGTTTTGCTTTCAATCTTCCCTTTGCCTGCTCATACTCTTGAACATAACTATTGAAGCAACATATATATTGAGCTTCATTTTCCACCAAGTTCACTAAACTTTGGGTTTCGTTCTTTACAAGTTCAGCAGGGATGCTCTCCATCTAACAGGGAAATAAAGTTAATGTTATTCTATCTTTCTATCTTGATTTAAGTTATGAAATACCCACATAATGATTATAATAAGATGAAAAATGAAGGAGACTAACTAAAAAGAGGAGCAAAATGTATACTAATTTGGTACTTAAGTGTAATCATCTTAGAAAGTAAAATACATGAAGTTGAACCATGAAAGAAATTCACTATAAGTCATACATTATTATGACTCAACTAATGCATTTTGAAGCTGGATTTGGATAGTGGTTTCAAATCGGAGGCCACCTAGACTACATTAAAATTTGCTATTTGAAGGAATGGCTTAATGGACAGTGAGATTGGGGAACCATGTGATATAGAAGAAATGAGAGACAAAAGTTTTCATTAGAACAGGCAAACGGCCCCCCAATCTTTGACATCTCGTGTTGTACCTAAATCATGCCAATCCTATTAGTAACCACCAATATTTTTGACTTAATTATTGTGTGTCATACCTAGCAAAACCCTTTCATAACCATCATCTGAGAAACTTCTTCAAAATGGCATGAATAAATCATCCTTTGATCTTTCTCGACACCAATCTTCTAAGGCTTCAACTTTAGGAAGAGAAGGAAAAAGATGGAAATATTCATCAAGGGACGAAATTCGAAATTTGGGAAATAATCCTCTATGGTTATACACCTCTGATCTACTTATGAAACTCGCCAATGGTGCCTTCGTGGATAAGCCAAAAGAATTCTGGGACAATAATATATATTGTTTTCATTGCTCATTCACTTTAGATCACTCTACTGTTACTCCAGGTTTTAGCTCTAGTCTCTCTTCACTTCTCATTTGCTTTTGTAGATCAGTCCCCGCCTCTTACTAATTGCTTTGATTGAGTTTTTTTTGCTACCTCTGGGAAAGACAATTCCAACAACACCCGAATTGTGCATGAGATTCCTCATACATGTAGCATAATGAATCAATTTCGACACTAATGAGAATGCACGCCTACTAAAAGTAGCCCGATCCTAGCCATCTCTAAAAGCCTGTTTGGTTGGAGGGAACCATCTCTAAGGGTTTGTTTGGTTGGAGGGGAGGGGAGGGTGGGGAGGTTGGGGAAAAATAGCGCCTCCCCTCATTTGGTTAGAAATGTTAGAGGAGAGAGGAGCAAAAATTCCCCCTCTCCTCCCTCACTTTTCCTATTTTAGCTCCCCTTCAAATTGAAGTTTTTTGGAGGGAAACTAAATTTTTGACCATTTTACCCTTGTACTTTTTTATATATTTGATTAATACACATAAAAAAATATATTACTATAATTTCAAATAAAAATACATTACTCTAAATAAATATATGTTATTATAATTAAAAATATATTATAATAAAAAATTAATTTAAAATAAAAAATATTATTACAGTGAAAAATTATCTTATTATAAATTAATTAGTTTTTACAAAAATATTATTTTATTAACTCAAATATGTTTTAAAGCACGAAGAAAAAGCATAGCCAAAGGAGAACAAAAATTTCATTTTTTTAAAACAAAGTAAATTTGCTAATTTGATTATTTGAAATATATTGTTATGCTAATTAGAATAAAAATTTATTGTACCAATTGTTTAATACACATATTAATATAACAATATTGCATTTTTATTAAATTATATAATTTGAATTAATGTATAAATTAATTTATGTAATATATAAATAAAAATAAAAATTAATATGTGAGGGTAAAATGATAAATTGATTATTACTATCCATCTCCTTCTTCTCTTGAATTAAACAAAGATTATTAAATACTCCTCCCTCCTCCTCTTTAATCAAACCAAACATGGTAAGTTGATGATATAAAACGAGAATAGGGAAGAGGAAAGGAAGATATTAGAATTAGCAAAGAAGGGAAAATAGAGAATAGAGAAGAGGAAACAAGCCGAGAGAAAACGATAACTGCAACATCATTCAATAATCAAGTATGCCATAGAATGAAAACCTTAAATCTAATTATACTAAAGCAATAACAACAACAACAACTAATCCTAATAATAAAAACTGAACTACTAATAAATATAAATAAATCCTAAAATGATAATAAATCCAAATAAATCAAATATCCTAAAAATATAATAAAATTATAATTATTTTTTCATATTCCATCAGTTAAAACCTCTTCCACCCTCCCCCACCCCCTCTTCAATCGAAACAGGCCCTAAAGGTTGCCCTTCCCCATATTTCAGCAAGAAGAGAAGTAATGCAGGGTGAAAGAAAAAAGTCCAAGTAAAACTAGGACAAGAGGCCCCCGCCAACAGTTTAACGAGTTTTAGAATATCACATTTACTTTTGTTCTTTTGGTGTGTTGGATATATTACACACTTCATACTTCGTAATAGAAGTCATCATCAAAATGCTAAAAATATGATTAATTTTAACTGTAGAATTGATATATATATATATATATATATCTCTCTCTCTCTCTCTCGAAAGCGTAAGGAAAATAACAATAGAAACATAAAGATGATATAAAAATAATAAAGAGAAACACTAGCAAATTAGATTATATCCTTACCTTTTTTTTTTGAGAAATTTTAGTCCCCTGAATTAATACAAGAAGTCAAATCCTGCGAACCAAAAATATGCAAAAGAATTCATTATATGAGAAATATTATTGATAGAAAATATATAACAAGTCTGAGATGAAAGTGGTTAAAAATTAATTCCTTCACATAATATCATTTGGGATTAAAAGGAAATATGCATCTCTTATAATTAAAACTATGCCAAAAAAAATCATAATGTGTATTTATCAAATTTTCATATGAAAAGCTCGTACCAAAGGAAAAAGTAGCACAGTTACTGACTTGGATATTAATATTGTGTTGGTTGTTTGTTTGTGTGATTAATTGTCATGATTGTTTGAGCTAAATTTTATGGTTGAACATGTAATATATAGAATGAGATCTAGCTATGAGGGCAAAGAAAACGGCCTTATATATATAACATACATTAGCAAAATATATATAATAAAGTATATATTATTCATTCTATACAAGAAAATCTGAAAAAAGTATAAAAGAGCTTGTCTAAGACATATTTAAGGTTTAGAGTTATTATTCAAAATTAAATTTCCTAAAAAATGAATTATTGGCCAAAAAACCTATTTTTGGATGAAATTTTTAAAAAAAATGAAGAAATCATTTATAAAATTATTCAAAGTCTTGAAAATTGGGGAACATCATAAAACATTATTTGAGGATTTGGATATATTATGGAAGAGGTCTATTTTTCCAAAAATAGCTTACATGATTTTAAAACTAATTTACATGAGAATTAAGGTCCTATTTTCTTAAATAATTCAAGAAAAAATAGTTAGAAAATAATCAAAGTATTGATTTGGCCCAAAACTTTTATGGAAATTATTTTATGAGGCAAACAATTAAATGAAGTATGGAGGGCAAAACATTTTATAAAATGTCCCAGAATATTTAGCGCTTAAATTCCAAAAAAGTAAGGTTTCAATGGTAAATTTAATTTATAAAGCGTGAAAATCTTTTAGGGCCAAGCTTGGGCCCAACTTGGAAGATAAATGTCATGTCTTATCCTGATAGTAAGAAGAGGTATTTTTTTTTTTTGGTTTTTGGCCCAGAAGAAGAGGTGAATTATTGATGTGGGTCTCACAAGTATTAAAATAATATTTAAATTCAAGCTATGTTATAAAATGAGAAGAAATAAAAAAAAAAACTAGAAAGTATAAAGGAAAATAAGAGATAGAGAAAACAATGGCTTTTTTTCTCATTCACTTTATTTCATGATACAAATGCTTTATGCATAGGTTACAAAAGAATAAAAAACATCATAATGCCATTAACAATAAGAAACTATATATTTTATTTAAAATGATAATTATATACATGGGTAATAAAAAAGTCCTCTATATATTTTATTTTTGGGATCACAAGTTTTATGCTACACACTTCTCCTTTGTTTCCCAATATTATTCAATTTTAGTTTTGATAAAATTACACGAACGTTGCTGTATAAGAATAACAAAAAGTATTTTATGGTCATTAGTAAAAGTTGTAACCTAAAAGTCTCACAAATATATCAACATAACATGAAAAGAAACAAGATAAAGATATATTACTTTAAAAAAATCGATGAAGAATAACCAATGAAGAGAACAATAAGAAGACTATTACACAAATCTGTCAATCAGAAACACACAAAATTTAGTATTTACAATTATTTATAATGAAAATGTTTAATGCTGTTTTGGACAAAATTTAAAGCACAAATTTCTTTCTTCAGGCATCAAATTTCAACCATCAAATTAAGTCTTATCTTACATGATGCAAATTGCAAAATAAAAGTAATCTTATAAATATAAAATTCTCAAAATGATTGTATATATTAAAATTGTAAACCATGTCGTAATTGATAGTCCAGACCAGTTATATAGAAAAGACAATATAAGCATTAACATGAAATGAAACATGATATAATATATTCTTACCTTTTTTTTGTGAGATTTCAATGTTGTTGGACAAAGAGACCTCCTTTTCAGTTTTCTTTTTCTTTCTTTTTTCTTTTTTTAAAATTTGGTGCAAACTAAAGTGATAAAAAGAAAAATGAAAAGATTCTTGGCAGGAGTGAAACCCAAAATCTGCCAAACGTAAACACATGAAAATTAGTAATAGAAAAAGAAAAGTTGATAAAAAAATTACCTAACAAGTATGAGATATAAAAAAAAATGCTATACGACCTTTGGCATCCTCACAAATTTCAAATTTAATTTAAAAATTAAGAATTTGTGCATATTAAGAATAATTATGAGCTGTTAACATTTCTTTTGCCAAAATGAGCTCTTAACATTTCTCATGCTAGATTTTGTGAAGATATTTGGATATAATCAATTTAGTTTTTCATTCGTGCCGTTTGTTTCCACTGTTAATTCAGATAATTTTTGCTTAACAAAAGAAGAGTCCGTACAATATATATAGATATTTAAATAGGAAATCGCAAATAAAAACCCCAAAAATATAAAATTGCAATGTTTTAAATATAAATTAGTAAATGTTGTGTAAAAGATCAAGTTGTCCTCTGAAAATAACAATTAAACTATTTGACAATGGCAAGTACAGTATTAAAAATTACAAATTAAGTATTTCAAATAGCAAAATTTGTAGTTGAAATTATAATTTTATATTTTTAAGGTATTTACTTGCGATTTTTCCTGTTTAAATTAGATGCAAGCCATCAAAAATTAATAATTACTTAAAAAAGATATAACGCAAATATTTAATGGTGATTCGGAGCAAAAGCACAATCAAACTTGAGAATATAGACATAAATATGAATTTGATAATTTGATAATTAGAATGATGATAATCATATGAATTAACTGGCCAATCTAAATGTAATGTAATATCCGAGCATTCTACATAATTCTATGGGTTCACATGTAATAGGCATTACACTTGTCATATATTTCTCACAAAATATTTAAATTAGATATAAGTCAATAAAAGTTCATAAATGTTAAAAAAAAAAAAGATACAATAAAAATATGTAATGCGGATTTGGAGCAAATTTAAAGCACAAATTTCTTTTTTTTTTTAAGCATCAAATCTGAACCAACAAATTAAATCTTATCTTACATAATGCAAAATAAAAGTAATCTTCCAAATATAAAGTTCTAAAATAATGATTGTATTATATATTAAAATTTTAATTAATGCTCTAATTGACAGTCCAGACTCCGGACCAGCAATATAGCAAAAGACAATTATATAAGCATTAACATTAAATGAAACATGATGTAATGCATTCTAACCTCTTTTTTTTTTGGGTGAGATTTCAATGTTGTTGGACAAAGAGACCTCCTTTCACTTTTTGTTTTTCTTTTCAAATTCAGGCCAGAACAAAGTGATAAACAAAAGGATGAAAAGATTCTTCACAGCAAAGTAAAATCTGCCAAACATAAACACGCAAAAATTAGTACTAGCAAAAATCAATTACATAATAAGTATGAGACATATGATATACAACATCTGCCATCTTCACAAAATTAAATAATTAATTAAAGGTTAAGAATTTGTGGATCTTAAGAATAACTATGAACTTTTTAACATTTCTCATGTTAGGTTTTGTAAAGATATTCGGATATAGTCTTTTTTTTTATTTAGGCCGTTTATTATTTCTATAATTAATTCTCGGATTATTTTTCCTTTCTTTATTCGGTTGTAATTCTTCATTTTTGCTTGTAAATTTGTAAGTATGAAAAAAAAAGAGTGAGTAAAATATTTTATTAGTACTATAATGCTAATAAAAAATTGGAGAATATTTGGGATATTTGGAACACGAGAAAAAGGTAGCTTGAATGCATAAGATTATATGCCCAAATATTTCCTACAAAAAAAAATGTCTTATATGTAATATGTATGTATGTGTGTCTGTGTGTCTTTTAATTTGATTATACATAGACTATGGAACATTAAATAATGATTGCAGAATTAATATAAGGAGGAATAAAAGGAAACGTTTTGAGAAAATTTGATCACCCATGTGGTTTTAAAAAAACTGTTCTTTGTGCACAAAATTTAGAACATCATGTTTAGGTTTTTGACAATAAAAACATTTATGGTATATAAAGTTTAACATTATAATTATTGGAAAATATTGATTATAATTGGCTAAAAGTGCAAGCCTATTATATATATTAAAAGGAAAAACTATATACAAAATTATAACACGACCAAAAAACTTAAAATCAAAATAAATCCTCACCTTTTTCAGAGATTTCAATGTTGTTTAAGAAAGAAATCTCTTTCTTTGTTTTTTTTTTGAATATTTGAAGAGGAAAAAATAATGAAGAGAAATTGAAGCCTCTTCTCACAGGATGACAAGAACACAGAATCTGCCAATCAAATGACCGCAGAAGTTTTAGTTTTAAAATTTTAACGATATAAGAATCAATATAAATGCATAGGGCAAGAATTTCTTCCGATGCATCAGGGAAAAAAAAAGGCATAGGGCAAGAGACAAATTAAATTAATTATTTTGAATTCCAGCCAATTATTTAAAGTGACAATAATTGAATATAAGGCATACATGATCTTTTTTGTATCACATGATATGAGTGCGTGATTTAATTTATAGATCCACTATACTTCAGAATATTCCTTATTCTTAATTTTAGTAACTCATCATAACAAATACTACCTCTGGTCAAAATGTAAGCATCAAAAAATTAAATTATGCAATTTGAAAAATTGGCCAAAATTAATTGAAGATAATAAATTTATAAAAAATATTTTTTTTCTAAAATGCCGTTATTTATGAAAAGCAGATGTCAGAGAGGGAATGAGTGCAAAAAGAGATGAGAGAGGATAAGTGGAGAAAAAGAGACGAAGAGATATAGTTAATTAGGAGTAAAAATAGAAAAATGTATTAAATGATCTGACAAATTTAAAGTGATACTTATAAATAACACCAAAGCCCTTAAAAAATTTGATGCTTCCGAAGGAGTAAATGATTAATCATGTTTCAGGTTACTGTATATTGAGATTTCCTAGAATCACAAAATGCATTTTATGAACATTAGTTCATTAAAACATAAAGTTATGACCCAAACTTGTCACTAAGTTTCCCACTATAAGGATATACTTGCGGCGCACTCATTGTAAACATAAAATTCTTTGTGCCATGAAAATAATTTGAATTATTTTTAAATTATCTGACCATAAGTTTCTCTTAAGTTAAAAATTTTCATTCGTGAGTTATACCCTTTTTCCCAAGGAACAAAAAGCCAAACCGGAGACTAAACCGATTGAGATAGTGGTTTAAGGGTCAGTGGGTTAGACCGGGGTCAACCTGGGATCAAACTGGTCATATTAAAATAATATAATTTGATTGAAAATGGCAAAATATAACAATACTAATAGTCACTAATAACAAAATATAAGGAAATACAATAATAATTTGATTGTAATAATAATAAAGTACAACAATATTGAGAATTTTGATCTTTATAATTCCTCAATAACTAAAATTAATAGCTATTAATATCAAAATTATCATTAAAATTTATTTAAATATATAATAAATGAGATATTAGAAGCTGAATAAAAATAATATACAAATAATAATATAATTATTCAAACCATTTCACACCGGTTTGACCGGTTCCCGGTTTAATCCATGAACCAGATCGGACCAATGACCGATTCAACGGTTTTCCGGTTGAACCGGCCGGTCCGGTCCGGTTTTGTACTCTGCTTTTTCCATATATCAAGGCCTTGTAGTATGACTAATGTAAGCTGTAATTTACACATGCTTTGAATGAGATCAATTTGCTGATTGATTACCAAAATTGTTGACTTCATTAACTATCCCCAAAATGGTTAAACAAGCCAATTTAACATCCAATGAATTACAGTACTTTTGGTCCTAAATATAAAAACTAGATAATAACATAAATATATGACCTTTTAACCCACTATCTCCTACATCTATAATTTTTTTCCCCAAAATATCTCTATCGATTGCAAATATTAAGAGATTTATAATCAATAATTAATTTCAATACATATGATTAAAAAAAATAGTTTAAAGAAAATAAGATACATTTGTTACAAATAACTAACTAAACTAGTTTCGTTAATATCTGTAAGTTAGTTTTCTAACTCTTATATTAAGGATTGTAAGTACTAACATATAAGTAAATCATAAAAGGATCAATATTGTGATCAAAATTAATGTTGCATAGAAAGAGCCAACAGAATGCTAAATAGTGTTGGCATCACGAAAAATCATTCTCGTACACATGAAGCAAATTGAAGAACAAATAACATACACACACAGACCTTATAAAGTTTGAGGCAGCAACAATTGAATGTTGACAGTGATTAGTGGATCAAACTTGACTGTTGATGATTGGTGAAAGCAACGAGATTGAATTCTTGAACTCAGTGTGATCGATTAATGAATTGTGGAGAGAGTTATGTGTTTGCTTAGCTTAATTATAATGAAAGCAAGAATCTCATAAGAGTGTATGCCACTCAAAGTTATTATCCTTCTTTACTCTTTGTTTGCAAAGGATTCAGGGAGAATAGTAAAAGAAAATACTCTTTCGATTTTTAATGTAGAACCTAATTAGAAAATTAACGTTAGTCCTATATTTGAGACTTACTTTATAGGTTTATCAATTTTTTTTCAAATTAACCCTATTGATGTTTTCCCCAATAATAGTTAATAAGCATTAGAGGGAGGGAGGGAATCAAGAAAAATACTTAGGGTGTTTTAGAAAAAATATATCATATTAAGTAATTAAACCAACATCCTTAATTTACTCAAATTAGTTAATTAAGTCCTATATTAAAAATCAGAGAAATAATTATAAAAAAGTGCTAAGTACAAATGAACGGTTGTCATTTTCTACATTAAAACTTATCATGGCATGTTACTCTATTATCATCTGGCCTTTTTAATAGTATGATCCTTCCTTATGGCTTCATAGCAATTTTCCCAAGAATTTGTTCCTCTAGCGTCCCTCTTCGCAAGAAATTAACAAATCTCCCATCAAAGTCTTCTCAACGTAATCATCCGTATTCTTTGCTTCTTGCTGATATGGGCGTGTATTACTCCTTGAAATTATTTTCTTTCCATTGTCATTGTCCTAATGAATTTCCTAAAATACCTTTTTCCTTCTCGGAGGGCAAGGAAAGCATAAAGCAATCATGAAACTTCTTTCTTTGGTCATAAAGGCCCAAAACATAATGTCATTTTCATCCTTTGATGCTGAAGTGTAATTTTGGAATCTTTTGAGAGTAAATGAAAATTAAGTTGTTTCTCTAGTCCTCCAATAAGATTCTTCCAAGAACATACTCCCTCCCTGGTGCTTATTATAAGGATTTACGCATATTTTATAATACAATACTTAATTAATATATTTTAACTTTTAATTCTTAAGCCACTGGCTCTTGTGCGCTCATTCTCAAACCACTGGTTCTAGAGACTCATGAAAATGAAAATTCTTTGGTTATATGAAGGCGCAGATCTATTGTACAGGGGCAGCTAATTTTAAGTATATTATATACAAATCAATTTATCCCCATTATATATTACTTCTTGTTATCATTAAACTTTTTATTTAATTTATAAATCAATTTATTTTCCATTGGAATAATCTTTTTTCCCATTCAACGGTTGTTTAAAATATAGATGATCTTTTTCTATTTGGTAGGCTCATAAAATTGCTAATCATCTTCTCTATTTCTTATTTACATAATTTTCAAGACGAATTATTCAATCGGATTGTTAATCAACAATCAAGATTTTGATTATCAATTTACAAAAAGTGGATACGGAGTTATTTCTTTGCATAACATACTTAAATTTAAGAGATTCATTTTCTGTATCTGATAAACAGTATTGTCTTTTTTTCACTCAATTTTATCATTCAGCATTTTAAACAATGATTGTTTGGTAATGGCGGGAAAAAAAAAGAATGATTGTTTATTAGTTACCTATATATGGAGGGAAAATATTTGAATAGTATTAAAATTGAGAAACCCGTTTATTATTGTGCAAACATAGGGCTTGTTTGTTTTTGTTCTTTGTTTTTTTGTTCTCAAAACAATTTTATAAAATTGTTTTTAAAACAAGTTTTGAAAACAAAAGCCAAAAGAATTTGTTTGGATAATAATTTTAAAAAATCATGTTTGGAAAAAAAAACCCATAGAAAACCACACTTGTTAAGTGATAGTTGTCGTTGATAATAATAAGTAGGTGGATAGTACGTGAGAAGAAAATAAGATTTCTCAAAACTTCTCAAAACAAATAATAAATAACACAAAAACAAAAAAAAACATAAAAAGTTGTTTTGGTTTTTCGGTTTTTAAAAACGTGTTACTATTTTTTGTTTTTTAAAAACAATCAACTAAAAACAACTTATCAAACAAGTTTGTTTGTTTCTCTGTTTTTAAAAACAAAAATTGTTTTTAAAACAAAAAACGAAACAAGCCCATAGTTTTTAGTTAGTTATGGTCTTCTTAGTTAAGATTATAGTTTTTCTTTAAGAAATTAATTCTGGAGTGCTAATCAATTCAGGTAAAAATTCCTACCATTAAAAAATATAATTGACACGTTATTTCTAAAAAAAATTTAACTAATGTTGTTCATAACTAAAAAGTTAATTCTATAAAGAAAAAATAATCGGAATTTTGCTTTAAGTTCATCATAATTTTATGGACCAATCAGAAATTATATTAACAAATACGATGTACATCATATATAGATCTGTAGGCCATTATGTCGTTGTTATAAAAATAAAAAAAAATTAGATTAACCCTTATTTAGAATTTAGAATGAGTGATTAAGTCATCAAATTTATTTCAAAATAAAAAATTTTAAATTAACCCTTATTTAAAATCATGAATTATGTCTGAAAAAGTTTTTAAAAAAAATAAAATTGTATTAGATTTTAAATAGGACCAAAACCCTTATTTAGAATTTAGAATGAGTGATTAAGTCATCAAATTTATTTCAAAATAAAAAATTTTAAATTAACCCTTATTTAAAATCATGAATTATGTCTGAAAAAGTTTTTAAAAAAACAAAATAAATTGTATTAGATTTTAAATAGGACCAATTTTGAAAAAAGATATAATTAATATCCTATTTAATGACTTCTAATAAGAACTAGGGAGAATCCCAATAAAATCTATCTGAAATATCTGAACCTAAATTAAGGCCTACATTTTTAACAAATTTTTAATGAGGCCTTGAGACCTAATTTAGTAATTTAGAATTTCTGAATGTTATCAAATGACTAAAATGGCTCCCTTTAATTAAAAATAAAAATTAATTATTTTAGCCCTCTCAGGTAATCTCTCATCTCTCATGATTATTTTGTAGGAGTAAAAAACACAAGTGATTTTATAGTGTTTAAAATTTGTATGTATCACTAAAAGCTTCAAAAATACTCTAATAAAATATTTTAAATTACAACATAAATAGCCTGAAAATAAGTATTTTTTATTTTGTTGATAAATATTTATTTTAAGATTTTAAAATATCTTAATTGCAAGAGATATTTAATATTGTGTTCTTATAATTTCGTTAGTTTTATTTACTTAAGCGTGGATCGAACTTGATTGTTGATGATTGGTGAAAGCAACGAGATTGAATCTTCTTGAACTCAGAGTGATCGATGAATGAATTGTGGAGAGAGTTATGTGTTCGCTTAGCTTAATTATAATGAAAGCAAGAATCTCATAAGAGTGTATGCCACTCAAAGTATGATACTTTGCTCTTAGTGTGCACAAAACGAAAATGAAAGGGTTTAGGGAGAATAGTAAAAGAAAACTCCTCTAGTTCTTAATATAAGATTTAATAGAGAGTTAATGTTAGTCCTATATGCAAAATTTATTTTACATATTTATTAATTTTTTTTTCAAATTAACCCTATTAATATTTTTCCCCAATAATAATCAAGTATGAGGGGGAGGGAGAGAATTAAGAAAGATGCTTATGATATTTTAGAAAAAAAAATATCATATTAACTAATTTAACTAATATCCTTAATCCACTCAAATTAATTAAGTCTTATATTAAAAATCGGATGAGTAATTATCAAAAGGTTCTAATAACAAATGAGCAGTTATCAATTTCTACATTGAAACTTTTTATTGCATGTTATTCTGTTGTCATTAGGTTTTTTTAGTAATATGATCCATGCTTAGGACTTGATAGCAGTTTTCCCAATAATTCGTTCCTTTACATTCCCTTTTTGAAAGAAATTAACAAGCCTCTCAGCAAACTCTTCTCAACTTAATCAATTAACCATATTCTTTGCTTCTTGCTGATATTTGTGTGTGTGACTCTTTGAAATTATTTCCTTTCCATTGTCATTTCCCTAACGAGTTTCCAGAATCCGGAAATACTTTCTTTCTTCTCGGAGGGTAAGGAAAGCATAAAGCAATCATGAAACTTCTTTCTTTGGTCATAAAGGCCCAAAACATGATTTCATTTTCATGCTTTGATGCTGAAGTGTAATTTTGGAATCTCCTGAGGGTAAATGAACATTAAGTTGTTTCTCTAGTCCTTCAATAAGATTCATCCAAAACCATTTTCCCCCCTCTCCGGTGCTTATTAGAAGGATTTTCGCATGTTTTATAATACTACCTTTGCTGCTTAATATAAAAACTAGTTAATTAATTTGAATATATTAAGAAAATTAATTAAATTAATTATTTATAAAGAATAGGTGTTGTCTTTCCTAAAATATTTTTGCCAATAAAGTGTATTGGTTAGAAGTGTCATTATTACAAGGACTACGTTGGGAAAAAATAGATAAATATGATAGACAAAATGAATTGGTGTCTTATATTTAAGACTCAAATAAAAATCAAACAAGTTCTTATGTTAAGAACCGAAAGTGATATAATGTAACACCCCATTTAATTAATATATTTTAACTTTTAATTCTCAAGCTACTAGCTCTCATGCTCTCATTCTCAAGCCACTGGTTCTAGAGACTCATGAAAATGAAAATACTTTTTAGTTATATGAGATCTATTGTGCGGAGGCAGCTAATTTTAAATATATTATATACAAATCAATTTACCCCTGTTAGGAGTGAGCAAGCAACCTGCTACTTGCATGACCCACGCACCACCCACATTTTTTACCGCATGTTAAGAGCCCAAAATGAGCAGACTCAAACAGGTTGGGTTAGTGTGTTACGTAGGCGGGTAGCGGGCAAAGGGTAACCGCCCATTTACATATAATTTTTTAATTTATATTTTTTGTTTATTTTGCATGGTATCTAGTTTATGATCAAGTATAATATTAATGTAGCAAAAGATGGGATGAAGGTGCAAGCAGATTACTCTTCTTCAGTCATTCAGAGTTAGGGACCAATATTTTTTGCCCTTTCCTTTTAAAATAATTTCATAGAAAATATGCTTAGGGTTGCGTTGTTCTAATTATATGCTTAATTTGCAATCCAAAGCACTTCTGCAAATTGAATCAAACACCATTTCATCTTCATTTGTTGTTCTTGATGGACTTGTGATCGAGCTCCATAAGTTATGTTTGGTTTCTAATTTAGAATATTTTAATAATGTTTGAGGTTTTCTCTTTTTCTGTTTTGATGCAGCTTTGGGTCCTTATACGCTAAACATATGATAATTGTTATGGTAAATGTACTTTATTTCTTATTACAGATACATTAGGATTTAATTAGGTGACAACAAGTTAAAATTTATTTCAAGAGCTCATAAATGCAAGTTCATTACATATTTCAAAAATTCATCCAAATGTGCAATTTTATTTAAAAACTAAAAAAACCTATCATTTAGAGTTAGACTTCCTGGGAGGTATTTTTCTCAACTTTTTAATAAACATCGTTGCTAGTGCTTGCTTCTTGTAATGTTGTCCAGTAAAAGGGGAAAAAAAAAAAAAAGATGTTTTAAGGGTTAGTCCAAAATCCATAAGAATCTACTTATTTAAAAACAACTCATTTATAACATGTTTAAATAGGCTTTGTAATGATATAGATTGTCTAACCTCAAATGGGCGGGTTGCAAACACACCTCTAGATTGTCTAGCCCGCCCATTGCACTATCCTAACCCTTGTCATATATTACTTCTTGTTATCATTAAACTTTTTATTTAACTTATAAGTCAATTTATTTTCCATGGGAATAATCTTTTTTTCCCATTCAAAGTTGTTTAAAATTTAGATGATCTTTTTCTATTTGGTAGTCTCATAAAATTGCTAATCATCTTCCCATTTTCTTATTTACATAATTTTCAAGACGAATTTTTTGATTGAATTGTCAATCAACAATCTAGATTTTGATTATCAATTTACAAAAAGTGGATACGGAGTTATTTCTTGGGTTAAGATGCGCCTAGCACCCCGAAATATTTTTCAGGATGCATCTAGTGTCCTAAAGTTATTTGTGGTGCAATTTCACCCCTGAAGTATTTAAAATGATGCGCCCATATCCATTCCTAACAGAACCGTTTGTTTGACCGTTAAGATGCTGAGTCAGTTCTATTTTGACCAAAACAATCCTATGTGGCATATGAGATAAGGAGCTAACGTGTAAATTTGTTTCTTCTTCTTTTGACGATTCCTTTTCCTCAGCTCTCTTTCTCTCTCTCATTTGCTGGGCTCGCCCTTTTGTTACTCAAATCCACCATTGATCAACCTCCTGTCATTTTCAAAATCCGCCCTTTTCTAAGTTTGCCATGGATTCCTTCATCACATTGTACGCTGTCCAGTTCCTCAACGAGAAGCAATCTATGATCTGCATATTTTCTTTCTCTGCATCAATGTAAAGAAGATAGGCAACATTGCGCTTTGTCTCTCATGATTCTTGTCTAATCGCAAACAAAAAAGGTATAATATAAAATTAAAAACAAGATAAATAAATTGTTCTTTCCAACTTCTACAGTGTAAAGCCCTAAACTAAAAAAAAAAAGGCAACAAGGGGTTGAGTGAAGTTCCAGGTAAATCTTAAACTCCCTAAAAAAAAAAAAATTTTGGACTGAAAAATTCCCTCAAAAAATTGTTGACACAAAATAGAGGTGAATTATTTTCAGTGCACCAATGGATCCAAGGTTTTAGTGAGTGATTTCCCTGAAGATTAGCGGATTATAAATTAGCATCTTTCAGATTGAAAGAAGCTACAGTAAATAAAATCAACCGCACAAAAAAAGCTCAAGCCTTTCACCTAATCAAAATAGAATCTATATACAATACATAAAAGCATACTTTTAAAAGCGGTATCTTGAGCCTCGCAAATGGCACGCCCACTACAATGAGCAATTCTTGAGGGCGAAGCCAGGAGTAGGAGAAGTGAGTGGTTAAGAACTATGACGATAACTTAGAGAGAGTTGCGATGGATGGAGGACAAAGAAGCCGAGATCTGAGAGGAGGAATAGAAGAATAAAAACCCAGAGTGAATCCAAGAGGGGCCATCGAAGAGAGTAAGAGGGAGATCTAAAAGAGAGAGAAGGATTTAGAAACGAGAGAGTTGAGGAAGAAGGAACAGTAGGGAGAAGAAGAAGAACATTAACACGTCAGCTCCTTATCTCATATGCCACATAGGATTTTTTGAATCAAAATAGAGCTGACTCAGCATCAAACAAACGGTTCTGTTAGGAATGGATATGGGCGCACCATTTTAAATACTTCAGGGGTGAAATTGCATCACAAATAATTTTAGGATACTGGATACATCCTGAAAAATACTTTGGGGTATTGAGCGCACCTTGACCCTTATTTCTTTGCACAACATACTTAAATTTAAGAGATTCATTTTCTGTATATAATAAACAGATATTGTTTTATTTTTTTACTCAATTTTATCATTTAGCATGTTAAATAATGATTGTTTGGTAATGGCGGGAAAAAATGATTGTTTATTAGTCATCAATATATGGAGGGAAAATAATTTAATGGTATTAAAATTGAGAAACCCGTTTATTATTGTGCAAACATAGTTTTTAGTTGGTAATGGTCTTCTTAGTTAAGATTATAGTTTTTCTTTAAGAAATTAATCCTGGAGTTCTGATCAATTCAGGTAAAAGTTCCTACCATTAACAAATATAATTGACATATTAATTCTAAAAAAATTTAACTAATGTTGTTCATAACTAAACAATTAATTCTATACAGAAAAAATAGTCGGGATTTTGCTTTGAGTTTATCATAATTTTATGGACCAATCAGAGATTACATTAACAAGTACGATGTACATCATATATAGATCTGTAGACCATTATGTCGTTGTTATAAAAATTAAAAAAAAATAAATTAACCCTTATTTGGAATTTAGAGTGAGTGATTAAGTCATCAAATTTACTTCAAAATCAAAAATCTTAAATTAACCCTTATTTAAAATCATGAATTATGTCTGAAAAAGTTTTAAAATCAAAAGAAAATTGTATTAGATTTTAAATAGGACCAATTTTGAAAAAAAAATATAATTAATGTCCTATTTAATGACTTATAATAAGAACTAGGGAGCATTTCAATAAAATCTGACTGAAATGCCTTAACTTATATTAAAGCTTACACTTTTATCAAATTTATAATGAGGCCATAAGGCCTAATTTAGAATTTTTGAATGTTGTCAAATGACTAGAATGCCTCCTTTTAACTAAAAATAAAAATTAACTATTTTATC
This sequence comes from Neltuma alba, assembly GCF_004799145.2. Classification (NCBI taxonomy): domain Eukaryota; kingdom Viridiplantae; phylum Streptophyta; class Magnoliopsida; order Fabales; family Fabaceae; genus Neltuma; species Neltuma alba. Next base: position 148,994 of record NW_021633641.1, read on the forward strand.
ACTCCCAAGTAATCTCTCATCTTTTATGATTATTTTGTAAGAGTAAAAAACACAAGTGATTTTATAATGTTTAAAATTTGTATGTATCACTAAAAGCTTCAAAGATATTCTAATAAAACATTTTAAATTACAATATAAATAGCCTGGAAATAAATATTTTTTATTTTTGTTGATAAATATTTATTTTAAGATTTTAAAATATCTTAATTACAAGAAATATTTAATATTGTGTTCTCTTAATTTCTTTAGTTTTATTTACTTAAGCGATTCCAATCGAAAAAGGTTATTTATAACAACTTAGTATTAAATATTTCTTGTAATTAAGATATTTTAAAATTTTAAAATAAATATTTACCAACTGAAAATAAAAAAATATTTATTTCAAAGTTATTTATGTTGTAATTTAAAATGTTTTATTAGAATACTTTTCAAGGTTTTGTTTATATATATAAATTTTAAATACCAAAAAATCACGTATGTATTATTTAGTCCTAAAAAATAATCATGAGAGATGAGAGACAACTTGAAAGGATAAAATAATCAAATTTTCTTTTAATTAATGAGGGACATTCTGGTTATTTATAACATTCAAAAATTCCTGATAAGGTCTCATAGTCTAATTAGAAAATCATTAAAAGTGTAGGCCTTTATCTGGATTTAGGTATTTTAGCATCATTTTATTGGCATTGTCCCCAAGAACTATTCATTTTTTGAAAAAAAAAAAATTACCTTATAACGAGAATCAAATAATATATTATTGTATTGATGATTACATTAGAAAAAAAAATTATTTTTGCATCTAGCAGCCACCGTTACAAGATAATGTTTTGTTTCATGCAAATTATTGGTTTAATTTTAATTGAAAAAATTATAAACATACTTATGAAAAAGTCTCAAAACAACCTGCAATAACAAATTTATAACTACTCACTTATTATTAAAAAATTTTAATAATTATATTTTTTTATTTAAGACCCCATTGCAATTCTCTCGTTTTAATTCAATTTTCAAAACAACAATATGGACGCTCCCGTGGATGCCAAGTTACGTATATGCTTGTGAACCGCAATCACTGAGCATTGACTTGACCATATATTGCCTTCGTGGAATCTTCTTCTTCTTATTTTTTTCCTTCTTTTTTTTTTTCCCTTTTGCCAACTGATTATTTCCCTTTTAACTGTCCATTTCATGCCCGTCATATCAAATCTTATCCCCCCACCATTTAATTTTCTTTCCTTGTTCAGTGATTTTCCCGGAACATTACCCATTCGTTTGATTTGCTAATTATGTTCACATTTGTAGATTTGAGCTGTTTTCTCATGTCGGGAACGGATGTGCTGGACTGATTAATAGATGGGATATTCAAATAATCCTTTTCACAGTCAATATAAAATTTTTTTAAAACCAAATTGGATAAATTGAAGAAATCAAATAGGCGAGTTGATTATGACAAATATAACATTATTTTTTTAAAATACTTTTGTATGAAATTAAATTATGCTCCCTCCCTCGGTTTTTGTGTAAGAGACAATTTTTGGGCGTCACATGTTCCCTTTTATAAAAGATATATGCTGTCTCAATTTTTTTTTTTTGGTTTGGTTGATTCCTCACTTATCATCATTTAATTATTCATATTATTTATATCATTGTATTTGATTTCTCCATATTTTCTCTCTACCAAACACTCTGTCCTTTTCACATGAATGATGGTATTTTTGGGAACAAAATTATATTTTTTTACATATTAATTATTTGCAACTTATTTTAACCAATATTTCAAAAAACCTAATTTGATTGATTATTTCTTATAAAACGAGAGGGAGGGAGTATCTCAGTTTATCAATTAATTAAATTGATCTGGAGGAAATGATAATATTATAAACAAAATAAATTAAGATTTTATATTTAAAATCAAATCTAAACTCCTAATAAGCTCTTACCTTAAGGACCCAAGGTAGTGCAGGATATTAATTATACTAAGAGGAAAATAACACCTAACACTCTAGCGTTATTTCCAATTGCATTCAACACCTTAATCTTATTTATGATACATCCATAGTGCATCCAACACTCTTAACCATAAATAAGATTAAGGTGTTAGGTGTGACTGAACAATAATATCAAGAGGTACAAAATGCATTAAAAAAAATAACACCAGAGTAGTAGATGCATTCTACACAAGAGTAGGGTTATGGATGGTATTTTACTCTTATATTAAACATATATAAGTAATGGGGTTAGGATTTTTGGAATAAAACATTATATCAATGTAAGTATGACTAAATTTTCATATTTTATATGCAATATATGAGAAGCCTATCTAATTAAGATTAATATATTTCATCAAATTCAGAGAGCTAAATAAATTTAGCATGTGAATTGTATGGAGCTCAGAAAATTAGATACATAAGCATGTCTAATAATCATCCTCCATTGACCACGTGCAAAACAAAAATCTATCTTATCCCCTATTTCCTTTTGTTTTCTCTTCCAGCTGTAATTTTTCCCTTCCCTGATCATGTGTTCACATTTGTAGAAAATTGTCCATTCCATTTTATATATATATATATATATATATAATTTTGTCGGTCATTTTTTCAATATACATTTTATTAAACCCTCAGAATTTTGTTTTAATTTTATTTAATATTTCTCTGTATATGAATATAAATTCTAAGGAACTTTTAAGTTATTAAATTATTATGCCTTATTTGATTTTGTTTTTAAGTTTCTATGTTCTTAGATTTTATAAAATTGTTTTTCAAAACAAGTTTTTGAAAAACCAAAAACTTTGTTTGGATGTTTATTCTTAAAAAACATAATCATATTTAAAACGATTGAGACTGGAAAATGAAGGTTTGGCAAGTTTGAATTTGAAAGCCGAGAGCTCATCTGGTCAGGTGGCTAAATAAAGATAAGATTGTTCTCTGCTTTTAACTTGATTATATAAAAAAATTACAGAATAAAAACTAAAAAGCAAGAAAACACATAAAAGTTTATGTTTTATAAAACAAAAAATAGGAATTTGATTTTAGAAAACAATGAAAAAAATAAAAATAACTTATATATGTTTTCTTGCCTTTTATCCAGTAAAATTTGTTGTTAACAGCAAGGTGTCTCAATAGCAGTGTCACCTGTTATGTTTAGATGAAATCATAGATTCGAGTTTAGTATTTAGATGTATGAGGTTTGAAGCCTACACATATGTCGCCAATGGCAACACTCTAGCTAATAGTGGCAGATGGAGATGGAAGATTTTTTTTTTTGGAAGTTAAAGACACTTTTGTAAATGTATTTTTTTGCCATCATTATTAAATGTATATCAAAGGCCTTTATTAATTAAAAATTGAAATTCTAAAATATTTTGATGATTCCAATATATTTCTTTTTTATAGTTTGACCTATTGTATGGCAAGAGTGATTTTTCCAAGAAGTTATGGCAATTGGACCACAAGGTGGGGCGAAATTGAATGCTTGTCTTTTAACTTTTTTTGGTTATTAATGAGATTGGATCGAACAAGAGAAGTTCGCCTTTTATAATATATCAAACAAAGATTCAAATTTTGATTGAAAGATGTGTCTATAGTTAGGATCTGACAGTATCTCGAACAGGATACTTGTGTCTAATAAAAAAATTTATTTTGGTTAAAAGTTTCATAATTAAAAATATCAGGTCAAGGAAATATTGCGTGTGTGTAAAATTAAAAATGAATTGTGACGCCACATTTTTATCGAATTAGAATTCAAAGTGAGATATGACGTTTTGTTGGTTCGTTTATGTAATTCGTTTTATTGATTCGCCTCATGCACCTATCCTTCAAGTTCGGATCAAATTGGCAACTTGACCTCAACAATTTTTTCTGTGTTTATAATATCATTTTCTAGATATGATTTTTAAGATCTCATGTGTCAATATGTTTAAAAAATAAAAATCAATATGTAATATAAAGTTAAAAATACACATTTTTGTAATCATAAATAATATAAGGCATCTATATATGACTCTTTATTAAGCTTAGAGTCTATGGTGATCAAAATAAATTTAGACTTAATGGTAAATTAGAATGTTGTTCCACACATAATGTTTAAATTTGTCTTCTTAATTTCATTTCCCAAGTTCAAATTCTGTAGACATATAGTAGCTAGGTTCTCTAATTAGCATAAGAGGTATAACATCAATATTTGATATTATAATTTTAATATAAAATAAAAAAAATTCAAAGCAAGTTTTTATTAGTTACAATGATGCGATTAATATAATTGAGCTTTTAGATTTCATAGTGTGTGGGGAGCTGAACTAATTAACTCAAAGTAACAAAGAGGCTGAATATAAAGTATACTTAACAAAATAATATCAGGATTAGATATAAAATATATACTCCTCTGGTCCTTAATATATAACCTAATTGTTAAGCTGATTGTGATCCTAAATATAATACCTATTTCTCATATTTATCAATTTTTTCTAAATAACCCCTATGGATATTCCCTCAATCATAATTAAGTAAAAGGAGAGAGAATATTAAGAAAGATGGTTATGGTATTTTGGGAAAAACATGTCATATTTTTTATAATTAACTAACTACCTAACTTTTTTTAATCTAATCAAATTAGTTAAATAGGTCTTATATTAAAGATCAGAGGAGTAATAATTAAGACATATTATTAAAAAAATATAAATATTTTGGCTCATTTTTTAAAGGTACATTTAGTTACACACACAGGATTAGTACTAACCATCTGACTTAATATTGACAGTGCGTGAATGGCGATCATCGTCTGAGTATGCATATGATAAAATTTATACTACCTTTGGTATTAATTATAAGACATCATTTGTAGATTATAAACAAGATTTTATAATTAGGACAAGAGATAGTATAGTATTATTTATTATCATAAATAGTATTGCTATCTTTTTAAATATTTTTTCATTCTTTATTTATGCCTTTGCCCTCCATATGAAAAAGATTGTACCAAACAATGAATACAAAACAAACCTAATAGAGACATATATATATATATATATATATATGTATATCTGTGTGTGTGAAAACGATTTATGAATATTTCAAACTGTTTTTGCCTAAATGAATTTTCAATTAAAAAAATCAAATTGAATACAAATGTTGGATATTTTAAAGGGTTAAGGTTCATCCATCACTCCCAAGTATTTTCTAGGGTGTATTTAGTACTTTAAAGTATTTTGTGGTGTATTCAGTACCTTGAAGTATTTTTTCAAGTGTATCCAGCACTATGAAATATTTTTTTGTGGGCATCTAACATTTTAAAGTATTTTTAGGTGTGTCCAATACTCTAAATTTTTTTTTGGTGCATCTAACACCAGGAAAATTTTTTTTTCAAGATGCTAAACCCACTTAAAAAATATTTTAGGATGCTAAATGTATCATAACATATTTAGGTTATTGAATGTGCCTGAGAAAATACTGTTGCACCATAACCCTATTTTAAAAGATCAAAATTATCTTCAATACTTTATTAAAATGATTTCTTATATTTAAAATTATAACATATTCTTCTTGATTTAGCTAAAACGTTTTAATTTTTTAATTTAAAAGATAACAATAGTAACTTTAAAAAGAATGATAAGAACTCTTAAAAATATTAACATTAATTAAAATGTATTAATTATCCTTTATCAAAAAAATATATATTAATTATCCCTAGACTAAAGCGTGAAATTGTTCGTTAATTTCTGGTAACGAGGAAACGCTCTCTTGGTCATTTTTGGCTGCGCACGGGGCCATCGGTTCGTTGAACACAAACCGCACAAAATGTCCCAAGAAAATAGGGATCACACATCAAGTCTAGACTCCTAGAAGCTTTTCGCTTGGTCCCAAAGAAATAATATATATATATAAATTTTTTTCATTAATATACAATATAGTAATATGCTCTCTTATTTTTATAGTCTAAGACGCAGGATGCTTTCCGAATGCATAGTGTATATTAAGAAAATTTAATTTTTTTTTTTAAAATCTCATGAAATTTGACTTATTTTTCAGTTTTGTTATTGTCTATAAAAAACACGTACAATTTTTTTTATGTATAATTATTTAGTGTATATTAATCCTCACAGGAATAACTACTACTTCAAATATAATATGATCAATTATGTAAACTATCAATAAAAATATAAAATTAATTAAAATTCAAACTTCTAGGTTAAATTGCACATCAATTTTTATCTTTAATATCATTGAAATTCTACATAAAATTTTGGGAGAATTATAATCAAGTCCCATGAAAAGAAAAAAAAATTACAAAACAAGTCACAGAGGTTGTTATTCTCCATTATAAGACTTGTCATTACAGGCTGCTCAAGTTGTTATTAAGACTTTTTAGTAATTATTTTTCTTCTATGGGATTGATTGTAATTCTCTCTAAAATTTTTAAGCTCTTTTGAAACATTTTCCCAAATGTTATAAATTTTATTGAATAAACAAAATCAACCACACAACGTAACATACAACATATATTTTGTATGTGCATGTATGCATGTATATATATATATATATTAAAAATTTACTATCTCCTATTCTAAATATTAGAATTAGGGAAAGGGCTTATTTAAATCCTAAATATAAAATATCAATCCATTTTGTTTCTCAAATTTATAATTTTTTTAAAATATATCCTTATTAACATTACATGGTAAGAGGGTTTATTCAGATAATAGTTACAATAATTCACATATTTAAAAAGACTATTTTATATATTAGTTATAAATAATTAATCTGACTAATTTTTTTAATATTTACAAGTTAATTATTTAGTTCTTACATCAAGAATCGAAAGGAGTATATTTTCCTTGTGAAGAAAGTATTATTAGAATACAGTGACAAAAAAAAAACTTTAAGACCAAGAGGAAAAAAAAACCTACAAGGTTCCGGGTCCTCTCTTTATTAAGCAGCCACATCGGACTCTTCTATATCTCTTATTTCCGTTCCCACCATCCACTATTTAACTAATTTTCTTTCTTTCTTTCATATTCGATCCCTTCTAATAATCATTTCAACCTCATCACTTTCCCGGAAACTTACCTTTTCGAAGCCGTCATCATCACCAACATCATATAAATTCTTCATCAGGTTTGGGTTTTTTCATCATCAAAATCAAAACCATATAGCAGCTTAATTAATTATCTTCCCAAACTTGTGTAGTATCTATCACTGTTCTTATCTGATCTGATATGAAGAACAGGAGCAGTCATCAGAAGAGCCAGAAGGGCATAAAAGTGACGTACATATCGAGCCCTATGAAGGTGAAAACCAGTGCTTCCAACTTCAGGGATCTTGTGCAGAAGCTCACGGGGAAATCTTCCAATGTTGCAGAAGCTAATTTCATGGAGGAAGCTCGTAATCATGAGAACGATGATGATTATGAACTTATAGTGAAGGGTTCTTCTTCTTCTTCCTCCTCTTCTTTGGAGCTTGAGCAACAATGGAGGAGTGTGGTGGATCCTGAGCCTGATGAAGAAGAAGAAGCTGCGTCACCAGCTTGGCTGAAATTACAAGATTCTACTTCATTATTGGTGGACCCATTGCTCAATGAACAACTTGTGATGGATTTTCTGGGCTTTGATGTGTTCTAGGTTAGTAGGTTTCATATGTTTATAGGTTATTGATTGATTTATGATTTTTTTTTTATGGAAAAATTTCAGTAAGTTTATTAGATTTTTGTTAGTTTTTATTTAATATACTCTTTGGTAGATTATGAGCTTATTTTGATAATAAGCAAAACATATAGATACGTGTAAGTAATTAACATTTTAAATAAAAATAGGATAGTTTACGTATGTCAGATTTTTTTTAATTACACACGCAACCATTTTCTTGGGACAGAGAGAATAAAAAAAATATGATATGGGTTTAATTGCCTAATATATAGGCTTACGCATACATTTAAAAGTAAAATCGATCAAATCTGTATGGTTTTGAGATTTATTAGAGTCAGAACAGGTCTCATTATATTTATGAAAAGAACTTATTAATTACTAATTAACGAAAATAGCGAGATTTAAAACCATGCATGTATATAATTGTGAAGTATAATTTATATTTCTACCAATATAAATGTACCAATAATCTTCGTTAGCTATACATATAAACTGTTTATTGTATGGAAAATTAACGAGTTTCAATTCTTTCACACTTATTAAATAGAAATTTTTTTTGATGATGATATTAAAAGTTGCCGCTGAAAATAAAATTATCAGTAATGACGAAATATGTCACTAAAATTCAGAGATTTTGCGGCAGCAACTTGTGGTTGCAGAAGATAATAATCAGTGGCGACATTCATTACTTGTGGCTGAACTAATTAGTTTTAATGGTAACAACATTTGCGTAAAGTTTTGAGAGTAGGAAGAGAAAATATTGGGTGAGAAGACAAAAAAATATTATATATAATATGTTACATATACATATATACATAGTCTTAATTATGTCATATTCTCAAAATTCAGGGAAAAAAAAAACTTTGTCTCGTTAAAGAATTTTAGAGTCCTTGCACGAAAAATTTTGTGGCATTGTTTTGAATTTCCTCAATTATATAGACATATACGTATATCAACGGAATGGTGAATAATAATATATGAAGTGATAAATTATTACTTGAGGTAAATAACTTAAAATTAAGTAAACTTCCAGGTGTTCACTGTTTTTCAGTAAAAACTCTCAGAATAAATTTGCACTTTAATCTTAAAAAAACTAGCGTTAATATTCTAAATAAAGAAAGTTTGATTAGATACCTAATAACATTTTTCAGGTTATATGATACTGGATTTAAGATTTATATATAATGCGATGAAGGATTCACACACACACACACACATATTATAATTATAGATATAGAAGAGCAAGTTCTTTGTCTTTTATCAAATTTTTTTGAATGTACTGAAGAGGAAACATGTCCTAGGACAAAAGAAACATATACAATACCTACCACATTATGAGCCTGTTTGGCTCAGCGATTTGCAGGCTATAAGTTGCTTTGTTTTTTTTTTTTTTTTTAAACAAGAAGTACGTTTGAAAATTTTGCAGTGTTTGGATGAGTCATGGGTCAATTTGATTTTTACATAAAAAGCTATAATAAGCTATAATCAGAAATTAGCTGCTTATGACTCATGGCTTATGACGTATGACTTTTGAAATATGGGCAGAGAGAAAAAGTTAAGAAATTTGCTACCTCATCTGATCCTTATTATAAGTTTCAAATAACTAATTTGTAGATAATAAAAAATCAGTTAAAAATAATAAATAAATTAGAAATATAATTTTATTTTCAAATATGCCCTTATAATAAATAATAAAGAATAAAACATATATGAGCTCAACAAGAGCTTATAAATAATTTAAAATTATTGTATTATGTAAATTTATAATTTTTACTCTTTATTATTTAATAAAAGTCATACTCATTGAATTACTTATTCAATCATAATCCAAACAACTTTCTTTCAAAAACTAACTTATTTATAAAAGCCAATCTGTATATAAATCACATTACTCAATTATTGTGTATCATGCCTAGCAAAACCCTTTCATAACCATCATCCGAGAAACTTCTTCAAATGGCATGAATAAATCATCCTTTGATCTTTCTCCCCCAATCTTCTAAGGCTTCAACTTTAGGAAGAGAAGGAAAAAGATGGAAGTATTCATCAAGAGACGAAATTCAAAATTTGGGAAATAATCCTCTCTGGTTATACACCTCTACTTATGAAACTAGCCAATGGTGCCTTTGTGGATAAGCCAAAAGAATTCTGGGAAATAGTATATATTGTTTTCATTGCTCATTCACTTTAGATCACTCTGCTGTTGCTCCAGGTTTTAGCTCTAGTCTCTCTTCACTTTTCATTTGCTTTTTGCAGATCTGTCCCTGCCTCTTGCTAATTTCTTTGATTGTGTTTCTTTTACTACCTTTGGGAGAGACAATTCCAACAACACCCAAATTGTACGTGAGATGCCTCATACACGTAGCATAACAAATCAGTTTCGATACTAATGAGAATGCACGCTCACCAAAAGTAACTCCGATCCTAGCCATCTCTAAAAGGTGCCCTTTCCCCATGTTTCGGCAAGAGGAGAAGTAATGTAGGGTGAAAGAAAGAAGTCCAAGTAAGACGAGGACAAGAACCCCACACCAACGGTTTCACAAGTTTTAGAATATGACATTTACTTTTGTTGTTTTGGTGTGTTAAATATATAACTCACTTCATACTTCATAATAGAAATCATCGTCAAAATGCTAAAAGTATGATTAACTTTAAGAATAGGATATATATGCGAGTGCAACGAAAATAGCAATAGAAACATAAACATGATATAAACATAATAAAGAGAAACACTAGCGAATTAGATTATACCCTTACCCTTTTTAAAGAAAATTTTAGTTACCAGAATAGTACAAGAAGTCAAATCCAGCCAACTAAAAATATGCAAAAGATTTGGTTATAAGAGAAATATTATTAATAGACAATATATAATAAGTATGAGATGAATGTGATCAATAAGTAATTCATTCACATAATATCCTTTGGGATCACAAGAAAATGTGCTTCTCTTATAATTAAAACAATGCCAAAAAAAAAATCATAATCTACATTTATCAAATTTTCATATAAAAAGTTATACCAATGGAAAAGTTGGCAAAGTTATTAACTTTGATATTAATATTGTGCTGATTGTTATGTGATATTGATTGTCGCGATTGTTTGAGCTAAATTTTATGGTTGAACATGTAAATTCTTGCAATATGTATGTGCCTTTTGCATGATTGTTTTAATTTTGTAGTGAGGCATGTTTCCATTTCAAGGCTACTTTTGTAACATCTTGAATTTTGAATATACGTTAATTGAGCCGAATGATTGATTATGAGTAGTTCAGGGGAAAAAAGTATAAATGAGACTAAATGTCGGGTCAGCAGTACAATTATGAAATGCTAAAAAAATTAAGAGAATACAAGAAAACTGCCGAAAAGTAGAAAAGAGCTTTTCTAAGACGTATTTGAGTCTTAGAGATATTGTTCAAAATTAAAATGCCTAAAAGATAAATTATTGGCAAAAAACCTATTTTGTTGTGAAATTTCAATGAAATAAAGGAGAAATAATTTATAAAAATATTCAAAGTCTTGAAAATTTGAGGAAATATCAAAACACATTTGAGGATTTGGATATATCGTGAAGAGGTCTGTTCTTCCAGGCTTGCATAATTTTGAAGCTATTCTATGAGAATTAAGGACCTATTTTTCTGAATAATTCTAGAAAAGATAGTTAGAGAATATTCATTTGGCTCAAAAATATTTAGAGAAATTATTTTTTGATGCAGAAATTAATGGAGGGGAAAACATTTTATGAAGTGTCCGAGAATAATTTTTCAAATTTATTCAGTGCTTAAATTCCAATAAAATAAGGATGAAATGGTAAATTCATTACACTAAGAAGATCGAGGCCATGTCTTATTATTCCCATATTAAGAAGAAAAAAAGTTGAGTCCTGTGGGTTCTATAAGTATTAAAATAATATTTTCTCATCACTTTTTAATGCCTGAAACACGGGAGAAGAATGCATTCACTAACTTCTCTCTCTACTTCCTTTCCACTTAGTCTCTTCATCAAAACTAAAATATAACTAAAATATTATTGTAATATTAAATATAACTAAAATTCATCATGTTAAGCTACTTATATCAAATTTTAACGCTATAAATTTATTTATCTACTTTTTATTATGTAATATTTTAATAACATATTTTTATTATTTAATATTCTTATCAAATAAATTCTAACCATTGAAATTTGATCTAATAATAGCAACATTAAGTGGAGAAAGGCTAGTGGCGACATTCTTCTTCCCCAGAAACACTCCTATTCCTCCATTCATGGGATCAGTTTAGAAGCTTGAAATCACATATGCAAGCTTGAATCTAATATACAATGGGGAATAAAAAATATTTGAGAAAATTTGATCATCCATATATTAAAAAAAGTCTTTTTATGCCCAAAATTTAGAGCATCAAATTCTTAATCGAATATATTGCACAAAGCTTCTTTTGCAAGCATCAGACATGAGAATATAAACATAAATATGCATTTTATTTTCTTACTGTGTTATCAACACAAAAATATAATTTGAGAGTTAGAATGATGATAATCATATGAATTACCTGGTCAATCTAAAATTAATGTAATCAAACTGTTCTACATAATTTTATGGGTTCACATGTAATATGCATTCCACTTGTCATATTTTTCTCGAAAAATTTTCAATATTTCTAATGCAAATATTTAAATTAGATCTAAGTTACTAAAAGTTAATAAATGTTAAAAAAGATATAATGCAAATATTTAATGCGGATTTGGAGCAAATTTAATGCGCAAATTTATTTTTTCAAGCATTAAATCTCAAGAATCAAATTGATTCTTATCTTACATTATGCAAAATAAAAAGCAATCTTCCAGATGTAAAATTATAAAATAATGATTGTATTATGTATGTGTAAATTTTAAATAATGTTCCAATTGATAGTCGAGAATGGTAATAGGCCTTCGGGCCCCCAAAAAAAAAAAAGGAACAGTAACATACCAAAAAACAGCTATATAAGCATTAACATCAAATGAACCACGACGTAATATATTCTTACCTTTTTGGAGATTTCAATGTTGTTGGATAAAGAGACCTCCTCTTTAGCTTTTTTTTTTTTTTCCTTCTGTTTTTTCCCCCCAAATTTGAGGCAGAACAAAGTGATCAATATGAAAAAATTTCTTCGCCACAGACGTAAAATTCAAAATCTATCAAACATAAGAACACAAGAATTAGTACTAACAAAAGAAAAATTAATTACATAACAAGTATGAAATATAAGAAGATGAAATACAAACATCTGGCGCCATCAAATATTAATTTAAGGTTAAGAATTTGTGGATCTTAAGAATAATTTTGAACTTTTTAACATTTCTAATGTTAGATTTTGGGAAGATATTTGGATATAATTAATTTATTTTTTTCATTTGGGCCGTTTATTTCGTGGTTAATTCTCTGATTATTTTTCCTTTCTTTATTTGGTTGTAATTCTCATTTTCCTTGTAAATTTATTATTATGAAAAGGAATCACAATGAGTAAACTATTCTAGTACTCATCACCAAAAAAAAAAAAAAGTATTTTAGTCCGATACCGCTAATGAAAAAAAGGGGAACACTTGGCATACTTGAAACATGAAAGAAAAAGTTAACTCGAATGTGTAAGGTTAGATGCCGGAATATTTTACCACATAATATATTATATGTATTATGTATGCTTATATATCTTTTGATTATGACGTACATATTATGGAATATAAAATAATGATTGTAGAACTTTAATACGTGACGGAACAGAAGGGAAACTTTTTTATAAAATTTGATCACCCATATAGTTTTAATAAACTCTTCTTAATGCACAAAATTTAAAACATCGTATTGAGGTTTGACCGCAAAAACATTTATTGTATATAAAGATAATTATTATAATAATTGCAACATTTTGATTATAATAATTAGCAAAAAGTGCAAACCTATTATACATTAAAGTTAAAATATACATTTTAGTCATTTAGATTTATATAAAGTTTCAGTTTGGTCCTTAACTTTAAAAAATATTTTTTTAATTATTCAATCTTAAAATTATTAGTTTTAAATGATAATTTTTTTTAATAATCATGATTGTTTTGAAAATTAAACTTAATATCTTAGCATTTTACAATATTATACCAATATTTAAAATCCCAACATTATCATTTGTTTTAACAGTTTTAGAGCTAAATAACTGAAAATATAATTTTTAGAGTAAGAGTATACTTTAACCTATATTAAAAGATGAAAGTATAAAATTATAACAATACAAAGAAACACAATCAAAATAAATCCGCACCTTTTTGTAGAGATTTCAATGTTGTTTGACAAAGAAACCTCCTTCTTCTTTTTTTTTTTTTTTAAATTTGAAGAGGACCAGAATATTGAAGAGAAAATGAAATATCCTTGCACAGGATGACAAGAACACAATATCTGCTAAGCAAATGACCACAAAAATTTTAGTTTGAGAATTTTAATGATATAAGAATCAAATTTATATGGCAAGAGAATAATTTAATTAATTATTTAAATGCAAGCCTATTATTTAAAGTGATAATAATATGAATACAAGCCATGTGATACAAGTCTTCTATTTATGTTATTCTTGGGATCACATGATATATATATATATATATATATATATATATGAGTTAATTTACAGCTCTACTATACTTTTAAATATTCTTAATTCTTAATTTTAATAAGTCATAGCATCACATATTTATGATTAATCATTAAAAAAACTACTATTGAGGTCTCCCAAAATCACAAAATGCGTTTTATGAACATTAGTTCATTGAAAAGTAATAATCCCAACTTATCAAAGATTTAAGTTTCCTATTATAAGGATATTTATGCCCACTCATTGCAAACAGAAAACCCTTTAATTTGTGCTGTGAAAATAATTTGGGTTTTAAAATTATATTACCATAAGTTTCTCTTGGGTTAAAATTTTTCAAGTTATACCCTTCTCCATCAACGCCCTGTAGTACGACAATGCAAGTTGTAATTTACAGACGTTTTAAATGAGATCAATATGTGGTGATCAACTAACAAAATTGTTAACTTCATTAACTCTCCAAAACGGTTAAACAAGCCAATAACTAATTTTCAATAAACAATTGAGTTCAACTACCCCCGGTCCTAAATTCAAGAAGTTAGACAAATGATTTATTTTGGTAATAAATATACAGCCACTGTTTTCCAAATATATAATTTTTTTGTCTAAAATATTCGTATTGATTACATATATTAAGGAACTCCTAATTAAAATATAATTTCAATACATATGATTAAATATAATAATTCAGGAAAAATAAAACACATTTGTCACAAATATAACTTGCTATATTAGTTTTCTTAATATCCACAAACTAATTATTTATCTAGCAATCCTTGCATACTCCAGGAGCAGCACATCATTCATGCTCTAAGCAATAAGGATGTGCCGCATCACTAAATTTAATCTTATCTATATGTTTATGTGTCAAGCCTTGTCAACCTTTTAATTTATAACCAAGGTTAATATAACCTTTGGGCTATTAAATTTATTTTCATTTTGGTTTTGATTTTTCAAATGTCAAATTTCAAATTTCAAGTTCAACCCCTCAAGAGGTGAAATTATCCAAGTTTTCATTAATTTATAAAGATCAATTTTTTTAAATGAAAAAAATTTGAAAGACCAAAACTAATAATTTAAAACTTGAGGGATCAAAATCAAAACGAGATAAAAATTATATTCACCATTTATAACACCTTGAGAATTTATTTATTTATTTCTTAACGCTACAACTTGGGAATTTAATTCACTCAGTCCTCTCTCGGAACCAGTTTCGGTGCTCATCCCTCTGATGAGCACCCTAAACTCATCAGATCTGAACCGTTTATATTTGATTTGAGTGGTTCAGATTTAAAATCTTTAATTAATTATTTTTAAATAAAAAATTATTTTTTGAAAAAAATCATAGTTAAGATATCATTACTATTTTAGATTCTATACATATTAAAATAATTATTTTGAATAAATAAAAATAAAAAAAGAAATCAAATCTGGACCATTCAAATAAAATATGAATGATTCAGATCTAATAAGTTTATGGTGCTCATCAATAGGATGAGCACTGAAACTGGTTCCGTCCTCTCTCACGGTCCATCGTCTTCGGCATCATCCTTTTTTCTGACTCTCTCTCCCCTCCTTAACTCTTTCTTCTCTTACCCCCGGTTTAGATGGTGAGAAAATGAGAGAGGAAAGAAAATTAGAGAGAAAAATGAGGAAAAAAATAATTTTTTTTTCTTGTTCGAATGAGGAGAGAAAAACGGGAGAGAAAAAAAAGAAGAAAAAAGAAGATGCCAAGTCCATCTCATTTTTTCTCCAACATTTATCTTTACATATAAAAAGAAAACGAGAAGAAAACTTGTATTCTCTCGTATCCTCCCTTGTACTGGGTACATAAGCGCATATTTTGCCTTTAATGCAATTTTTTAATTTTATTTATGGCTATTTTAAGCAAGAGACTCAGAAACAGGGGAAGAAGATGAGGGCGGGCGAGAGCGAAGAAGATAAGAGGAGAAGCAAGCCTTCGAAAAGCAGAGCAAGGGTTTTCAGATCTTCAAAATTCAGGGCTGAGTTCAACTATTTATTTCCTTGCAGGTATCGTCTTCTTGTGACAGCGAGAAAGACAAGGAAGAGAAGAAGGGGAAAGGAGGGGTCTAGTGGAAGATAGAATGGGGAGGATCTTGTGGGTCTCCATTTGCGAGATTGTTTGCAGCTTTGCAGGAAAGGGAAGCTTATGGGGAGAGAGATTGAGCTGGTGGTGGGAAGAAAATGAAGAAGAAGAAGGAGATGATGATAGGCCAGAGAGAAGTAGAAGACGACTCGTGTTTTAAGATATTGAAATCGACACGGAGGAGAATGAGGAGGAAGAAGAGATAAGACAGGGGTGAGTATATGTGTTGCTCTTTCGCTGATAAGGTACAGATCTGATACGAGAAAATGGCGTCCATGAGAAGACAAAGCTAATAAGGGGAGCGAGATTATGAGAAAAAAGACGAACAGAGAAGTGAGTGGGAAAAAATGGCGGAAGTTCAAAGAAAAAAGTTAAATGAAGTTCTCAAATAGTAATGCGGCATACTTTTATTGGTCAGAGCATCATGAACGATGCGGCACTCCAAGAAGAATTTCTTCTTGTATTGAGGATTGGAGGCAGTAACATAAAAAATAAGCATCAACATTTTGATCAAATTTAATATTGCAAAGAAAGATCCGACCAAATACTAAATAGTAGTATTGATATGTATAAAATCATTTTTACACATGTAAAGCAAAGAACAATTAACATTCACACGCGGACCTTATAAGATTGAAGCAGCAACAATTGAGTTGTTGACAATGATTAGTGAATTGAACATGATTGTTGATGATTGGTGAAAGCAGCAAGATTGAAGCTTCTTGAACTCTCAGCGATCGATAAGAAGGAATTGTGGAGAGACCCATGCCTTTGCTTGGCTTAATTATGAGGAGAACAAGAATCTCATCAGAGTGTATATTCCTTCTTTACTCTCTGTTTGGCCAAAAAGAAAAGAAAAACGAAAGGGTTGCTTGTCATCGTCCATGTTGTTTGCTTCTTGCTGATATGTGTGTGTTGCTCTTGGAAATTATCTTGGCTTAAGGTATAAATCTGCTCATGAAATATTATTGTTAGGGACACTAGACACTAAACTTTTTTTGAGTGGAAAAACACACATCAAATTTTCAAAACGATACAAAAATATCATAGCCGTTAAATCAACTAATGTTACCAGTTTATCAAACATGTTAACTAAGAAAATGATATAAAAATACACAGAAACTTTTTACGATGACGCAGAAAATCATATTTTGATGAAAAATTATGGAAATGCCCTTAAGTGCACATATATATATTTTAATATTTCAATTGACATATATAAAAAATTACGTGTTCATATATATATATATATATGAATTTACAAGTACACATAAGTATTTTTAATCAATCTACAATATTAAATAAAAATCAAATATAAGCTGGCTCATTTTCACCTCCATAATGGCTCCGCACTCAAAATACGGTTCTATAAACAGTTGCAGCTATGAACAGTAGCGGCTCAACTTTAGGCTGCATGTATTTTTTTTTTTTTTTTGGGGTGTATGGCATATTCTTCAGACTTCCAAATACTTCTAAAAATGGGAGTTTCAAAGTTTAAAATTCCCTCCATCTCTAGCCTTTCTCTCTCTTTCATTTTAAAATCTCCAAGATTTCTCATTTCTCATGCCTTTTCGGCTTTTCCTTTTCAAGTTATAGCCAATGTTTTAAAATATAATAATCAATATAATATTAGAATTATATCTGACGATATAAATATAAGAAGTAAATATAAAATTACTAGATATATATTTAAAATTTGCATTAATATTAATATTTTTAAATTAAAAATTAGTACATGCAGAAATTACTTGAATTTTAATACAATTAAAAATTTGATATTTAAATCTTTCAATTTTTATAATAATTTTTATCTTTAAAAATATAACAATATTGTAATATAAATATTTTTTGACGTAGTAATATAAATATTTTACATACCTTTACAATATGGTAGTTTTCACTTTTTTTT
Source organism: Neltuma alba (assembly GCF_004799145.2). Lineage (NCBI taxonomy): Eukaryota > Viridiplantae > Streptophyta > Magnoliopsida > Fabales > Fabaceae > Neltuma > Neltuma alba. The sequence goes on from NW_021633641.1 coordinate 167,262, forward strand.
TTAATTTTTAAGATTTGTGTCAATTTTTATAAATAGATAATAATTTTGTCTTACAATTAATTTAATATTTTTCCCCAAAGCTAACATTAACAACAAGATCTTAAAAACCGATCTGTCAATGTTATCACAAAAATGATTTCTATTTATTTTTTGTAAAAGCATTTGGAAAAAAATAGTACTCCTCCTATCCTAAACATAAAACCCATTTTTGTAGTACAATTTACACTATAAAATGAGTCTTGTATTTGAAACTGGTGTAGTATTAATTAATTATAACATATCCCAAAATTGAATGCCACACGCTTTCTCCCTGCAACACGCTTTCTCATATACCTTTCTCCGCTACCTCCATTTTTTCTTCATTTTAGTTCTGCTCTTACCGAATATGGACTCCTTCACTTCTTTTGCCCGATAAATCGTCTTCTTTTTTCTTTTTCCCCTCCATTCTTGACTTTTTACTGTCTCCTTTACGTGGCTCCCATTTTCTTTCCCACTCCTTTTTCCCCCCTCTTCCTAATTTCCCAAGTGAAATCGTTCTTTCTCCTTTGCTTGCAAACCCGCTGTGGGAGCTTGAGTTCGTGGTCTCCATTGGGTGAGGGTGGTGATGGATAGTCGGACACTCTCATATAACGGTAGGGAGTGCTTCTGGAGTAGAACTTGCAGGTAAATCCAAGCCTTCTTCATCCTTTCACTCTTCTACATATCCTCTTCAAGTATTCCTCATAGTTCTATTTTACCTTTTGTTTTAATGTATTTTATTCTTCTGTAAAGGGTTTTCCTTGCTAAACGAAGAGTTTTTAAAATTCTTCACAAAACAGGCTAAACGTTTACATATTGAAATTTCACTGTCAGGTGTTCATCATCCATCCTCAAAGCTTATGTTTCTATTACATATCATGTAGTATAAAGTCAATTCAAATCCTCCATTGTTTATTTCCCTCCAAATGGATTAGTATTAATTTGCTTCCCATCCCTACTATAGTACATGGTTCTTGAATTAGACTCTTCGGTGTTTTTTGTTGGAATTTGTTGAGGTGTTCTAAACATCAAAATCAAACTCACCCCTCGCAAGTTATAAGGATTTTGGTATTGAATTTGGAATTTGAATTCAATGGTGTACATTATCTATGTATGACATTTGGTACTCAATGGAGTGTGTTGTTTATCTATTTAATAAACTCTTTTAATGAGCGCTGTATGGGTTGAGGTGGTATGTCATAGACCCAAGTGTTACCAAGGTCAAAGCTCATTTATGGCATTTTGTTGCTCTTTTTGTGAGTTGTTGTTCTCTTGTATTTTGGACATGTTCGTGTTAATTTGGCCTAATGTAAGTTTGCAATTAACGTCTCCTCTGTGAAGTGCTAGATTAGAACCGGCAGGATCAATGCTACTTGAGGAAATGGATTTGTTGGGGGTGGACATGGAAGAATTTCAACGTTTTCGGTAAACATGATGATACAATATTCTTGGTGCATGGAACGACACAGAATCTTTTTTTTTTTTTGGGCAAATGTAATTTCTCATTATGTCTCTCCATGGTTCTCAGTGTTATGATAAGTGCATTTATGTTAAAGAAACCTGCTCTATACTTTTCGAGAGGAATGAGTTTTGGATGTTCTTGCAGTGCTGGTGGTGCAAGGGCATATTGTGATGCTGTTCCCCGAGTCTTTATGTTTGCAACTGTAACTACATAGACAAACACACTTCTACTGGAATTTCCTAAGTACCCTCTTTGAATAAATGTTTATGTCCAAAATCAGGCAACGGCATCGTGTCCTTTATATTGGGGTCAAGTTTAGGTGATTGCAGTATTTAGCCTATTGATCCTCTTCAAATAGGTCTCAGGAAGAGGGAAGAAAAAAAGGTAGATTCAAAGGTATGAAACATGAAAGTAGTTAAAATATTAAGGCCCTTTGGTCTCCTAGATTGTACATAGGCTCATAAAGTATATTCATATTCAAATCAAGGAACCATAGGCAGCAATCATAACCATGGTATTGTGTTGAAAAAATCCGTTCAAGAGTTATGCAAAAGAAAATCACGACACACTAAAGACATGAATGTTGTTCAAGTGAGTTTGGAGGCATTTGGCAGGCTGAATTGTGCACAGGGTCTTTGATCATTGGGCTATATTTTGTTACCTTCATGACATCCTTTTGGGGAATAACAGTAATAATTTTAAAAAATAAGCTTTTACAGGCTCTTCTATAAGAAAAGGTTGTCTCTAGCTTTGTACCTAGCATATTATCCAATGTGCAAGACTAATTTACTTTTCAAGAAAATGCAAAAAGCTTACAAGAAAATAAATGTTAAACTTTTGCATAAACGTGCAATCTAAAATGCCATTTCAAAATAAAAGTATTCGGGCAAAAATTTGGAAATTATCATAGACCATGCACCAAAATATAACGATATAACGATATGAGCTGGAAAAGAGATACTTCTAGCCATTTCTTTGATTTATCGTTGGCAAAAAAGAAAAAATTGACTTATGACAAAGTCACAATTATTATGGTATGTACTCCTCATGAATAGAGGAGGCAATTTCAATATCATTATCTGCATATAAAAGTGCATTATAATGTGTTGATACTTTTGGGATGATATAGATGGCAATAAATTAGTATTATTGATTATATTGATTGAAGTAAACTCTTCCCGGGGGAAGTATATAATAGTAACTAACAATAATAAAATTTGCAAGTGCATATATAGAAATTTACAACTCCTAATTCACAACAGCTAATACAAAATTTACAAGTATTCATAGGTAAATTTATAAGTGCACATAAGTATTTTAACAAGTAACAATAGTAAAATAATAAGTATCTATACAAGGGAAGGATATTTGGTCACTTACCATCAACACATAATTACATTTTGGTCCTTTCGTACTGTAATGTATTTTCAAAATCTTTTAAGAGTGAATGAAAATTAAGTTGTTTCTCTAGTCCTTTAATAATATTCTTCCAAGAGCACACTCCCTCCGGCACTTATTTAAGAATTTATGCATGTTTTATAATATAACATATATTGTTTAAAGTATTAATTTTTTTCTACCTAATATAACTAACTAACCATAAAATTATATAATTAACAAATTAAAACTTCTCTAACTAATTACTTTGTGATTAAGGAATTACTCTCTTCGGGCAGCTCCTCACCTGTTGTGAGTTTAGAGTTTCTGAGCTACACAGTTACTACTGCCCAAAAATGTAATGCAAACTTTCCCAAAAAATATTTCTAGATTGAGATTTTGATGAGAAACTCCGAAAGCTTGGCAGCACATTTGAATCCATTGATGGGCTATACATATTTTGACGAGTGGCGTTATTCATAATGCTTATAAATATTGTGGCCACTTTCAGAGCTTTTACGGATGCCTGATTAATAAATGGTTTAATGTTATTATCTTTTTCTTCCTTCCTCTGTTCTCTTGTTATTAATTTTCCGAACATTGCTAGATGATAGCAGAGGACACCACACATTGATTTCACCATACCCTGTTTTAAAGCAAGTATAACAGAGCTTCCTTTGTCGTCTTTGAATAATAATTATAATAATTGAATAACTTAATAATATTCAGAATTGAACAATAAACATGAATCAGTTGCAGTGAAGTGATCTACCACGCCTTTAGGTTACTCTGTAAGAAGTACTTCTCATCAGTTTATAACAACTAGTTTCGATGCTGATGATCTAAATTTAAAATTTTCAACTAATAATTTTTAAATAAAAAATTTATTTTAGAAACTTATGATTAAAAGATTATATTTATTTTAGATTATCTACCTATTAAAACAAAATATTTTCTAAAAACAAAGATATAAAAAATTAAATCTCGACCGTTCATATTAAATTTAAACGGTTGAGATTGATGAGTATTATGATGTTCATTACTGCGATGACTACCGAAACTAATAGGCAAAAGCGCTACCACTAAATATATTGAGTGTGCAGCTTCTTTTTTTTTTTCACCAGAAATTTTTGCATATTCATAGAACCAGAATGTCACGAACGGTCCAAAATTTTCCCTCACTTGTACGATGCCTTTTTAATTCCAATGAAGAACATTGCCATTCGATCTGCTCGACCAAAGTTAATTCCTTTTCATGCAGATTATAATTCCTTCTTTCTACTATTTTTTGTCTGTGTCTAGTGCGGATAGCCTTTTCTATACTCTTTTGTATATGCCTTTGTAAAGAATGAGTTTTGAAGAAACCTCCCAATCAGTTTCGAACATTACACATTGATCATAACATGCTCTGTTTTAAAGCAAGTAAAACAGAGCTTTCTTTTTCGTTTGGATGATGATGATAATAACAATTATAATAATAATTTCCTTTGCCCGAGAACTGGGGGGAAAATAAATTAAGACAATAAAAGGAATTGTCATTTTTGGCATCTCAGAAGTAACATCCGTAAAAACAGTCATAGCTTTATGGTTGTGGAGTCTTGAGAGATCTGATACTAAACATAGAAGAAATATCAATATCCAGTTAAAGATAATTTGATTCGTGTGAGACCAAAGCAAGCAGGGAGATCAAAGCCTAGCTCATCATGTAGATTTTGTTTTGTTGAAAGATCCTCATTATTGTGCAGAATCCATCTTCCTATATGTTATAAATCTTTTCCTCTCTATTTGCGTGTATGCAGTTGTTCTGATTTGATGGAATGGATTAACATTCTACCCACAAAGAAAAGAGAAATTATGATTCTTATTGTTAATATTACTATTATTAAAAACAAAGATTTATTAAAAGAGAAATTCTGAAGATGACGCTAAGGTCTTAATCGCCTATGGAAGGGAATTTGCCTTACTTATACGATGCGGATTTCGATATCCAACAAGAACAGGGAAAATGCATTGACTCAGAATCAAAGATAATGAAGACTTGTGGATATATGATGCTGGAAATACATCTGCACACATTGATTTCACCGTGCTCTGTTTTCAAGCAATACAGATCGTTCTTCTGTGTTTGAATAATAATGATAATTCAATAACTTCATATTCAAAATTACTGTGCCAAAACAAACCAGTACAGGAAGAATATTATGAACTGCCATGCGGTTCCACCCACTCCGACTTTAAAATTTCAATATTTTTTATAAACATTGTTTCGAGATGGAAGGTATTCTTGTCATAACAAGTACATCAAATGCACATCGGTTTATTTTTAATCACCGAAAAAAACATGAAGCATGAAAATAAAATCCAAGCTAAAATCCAAAATGTTTATTTTTAGCAGCAATCATTTCCCAGCATTGGTTTTGCCTTGCTAGAATCTCTTGGCGGGCCTTCAAAAGCTGAGTATGATTTGCCATTACATTTGCATGCTCTTGCAATGCAGCATCCAAGTCTTTTTGAACTAATTGTGCTTCCTCAACCCCTTGATTGCGAGTAGCCGCAAGCAATGCCTCATTGGTCTTGAGATCACTGTCCAAACCTTTTAGAGTTTCTTGGATTTCATTAACTTTAGACACATCACAATTAAAAACCTTAGTCCTAATAGATTAAACCCAGTCCTTGTCAAAGCCAAGAAGACAAGCATCCTTTAGTTTCTCTTCCAGTAACCTCTTGTCTGCCTCAGTGATTGTGAAGGGTGTTCTGGTGGTTAGAATGTTGAGTATGTCAATCAAAACCCTATAGGATATGCATAGCATTTGGGTGCTTCTATCATTTGGAGGCAGACGTAGTTGTGGATGAGTCATGAGTGCCTCTGCCAATAAAGAAGCCTCAGAACCCTCTAATTTCATCATCTCAACTATCTCTTGCACCCCACCAACATTCAAAGCCCGATCAGTCTCAATAACAGAAGGGGCCAACTTTGACGGAGTGGAAAATGGAAGCAACGAAGATTGTGCATGCTTAGTATTAATATCTGATGATTTTGTCACATCAGGATGCTCCATTTGGCCTAATAAACCATCACTATTAGTAGAATATTTAAGTGGCCTAAAGGAACATTATCAATTAAAAGGAAATAGGTAAATGACCTCTAGAACATGACGGCTCTTGTTCCATCTGCCTAAGGTTGCTTGGATCAGCAGTTACATGCTCAATTGAATTTGGTTGACCACCATGGGACGCCATATTTTCCTTGGATTCATCTTGAATTACATTTGTCTCATTGATTTCCTTGCCACTAATGTCCTTGTAAAGAGTAGTTGGCTGTGGATTGGGTACAGCATTACCACTAACAGTGGCATGAGACTTATCAGAAATTTGAATATCAGCTGAAACATCATGAGTGTGATGGTTAGTGGTTTCAAAACCATTTTGTCTACTTCTTCCTAAACTAATAAAGCAATCATAGAATGGAAATTATTGACAAATTAATTGAGAAAGATGACACCCATTAATAGATGAATAAATGATTGAGGGAATGTCACTAAAAGAAGAGTACAAGGAAACTCACCATCTGTATGCTTGCAGGGTGAAGCTTTTGAAGATTTAGGACTTGGTGGCAAGATCACCTTAGAAGTTTGCTTACTTGAAATAGTTGTTGTGCACGGCACAAATGGGTCTCCTATGAAGACGTGTGTACGGATAATATAGTTATCAAATGATCTAAGGATAAAAGATTTCATTCATATATAGAAAACAATTGAGTATCATACCATTAATGGAAGTCTTAGGTTTCTCTTTCAGGAAAGAGCTCTTTGTTCTTATGTCACTTTGATGACCCTGGGTAGTTATCAAGCCACCTGTAAAGGCCAAAATAAGTAACAAATATATTACTTAGAAGACAAAACACTGATGTGTTACCTTGTCTTTTTTCTTGCTCTTCCTCGTGAGATTGTATATCATGTCTTGTCATTTCTTCTTTTAACTGTGACTCCATCATGATTGTTTTTTTTTTCATTTCTTTGTTGGCTGACTTGTTCTATGTTAAGATAAATATGAAAGAGGCATAAGCTCAAATATTTAGCATAAATACACGTGTTGGCGTTAGAAATAACAATAAGTCACATTTGAGTATTGATTATATAATGAACTAAATGACATGTTTGTTGTTCATATTACTTTTACTAGTTATAATTAAATCAAGTAGATGATAGTTGTTTTAGTTTTCTTTTGAATTTGGGTCTTGAGAATTACTTGAATACCGCCTTTTTTTTCAATCAACCTGCATCAAACTAAATAGTTAGTGCTTACTTTTTAGGCTGCATATAATGTACCATTCGATGTACCTTTTTATGGTTCTGTGAGCCTAATTTGGATTGTTGTGGATCAATCATGATTCTTTCATTTCTCACCACTTTGCCCGCTGACTCATCCTATGTGAAAGATAAATATATCAAAGGCAAAAGTTTGAACAATCTAGCATGAATAAAGAATAATAATCTACAGTAAATAATAATAATAATAATAATAATAATATCACTTTTAAAGATGCATTTTGTGATATCAAATAACAATTTTGTTTAGAATACTTGGGTATTCCCTTCGTAGTAATTCTCCGAAGTAGTATCTTTCTTTACTTTCATTGTTAGAAAGAAATGTTGCCCTATACCTCAATAAATATATTATCAAGGGAAAATCATAGAGAAATCTCACCAAGCAACTTAATTACTTAATCCTATTTATGCGTGATCCTTTGTAATTAAAAGGAAACATTATTCAGCTTTATCTGTTTGTTTAGAGTTTGATATAAAAAGAATAAGCATGACTTTGAAGCAATTTTCTTCAATAGTTCTGTTTGTTGCATAGACAGCCTACAGGATAAAACTTTGCTTAGTTCATGTCAAATTCATTGAAAAATTGGAATATATATATCATATATATATATATAATATTTATATATTTATGTGTTTGAGAGTTTACTGTTGGCATTTTTGATATAACTTTCAAGATATATGTTTTTCTTTTAGCAACTGCATTTTTTTTTTAAAAAATTCATTGGGTTCATATGACACTAGAGACATAAGTAAAAAATAAAAAACTATAAATAAAAGACAATCAATCTCAGTTTTGGTCATGCTTTTCTGGAATTAGTTCTGATTTTTAGACAAAAAATTTTAGGAAAATTATTTTAGGGGTTTAGAGAAGTTAATTGAGGAAGAAAGTTTTATAAAGTGTCTCAAAATAATTTAGGTGTCCTAAGCCCAAGAAGAAAATTGGCCCAATGTTAGCCCAATATAATTTTAGTGCCTCACAATAATTTTTTGTGCACCAAGTCCAAAAAGAAGAGCATCAGATTTGTTGAGTGGGACTCATGAAATGACAAAATGAGAAGCTTATGTAGTATATATTGCCTCTGCTTAAACCACTCCGAGGCACCTTCACATTCATTTTCGCTCTTGCAAGTTGCAACAGCAAGAAGGGAGGCCAAGAAGTGATCGACGAAGAAGCAAAGCTCTTCCTTCCCATGCAACCGAATATTTAGGTAAGGACCTTAAACCACCTTCCATCAATATTTTCTCCGGTGGCTGTGTGTTCTACAAGGAGATGAGAAGTTTAAATTTGATTTTTTAGATGATGGATTATAGCTTGTGGGTGTTGATTTTATTCCATGCATGTCGATTTGTGTGAGAAGATGTGGATTTTTGAATCTGGAGTTTCTATTTCAGGGGACTATTATTATTTGCCTTCTCTTACGGGAGCTCAAAACTGGAATTCAGAAGCTGAATTTTTCTCACCGTTATAATGTTTAATTATGTAATAAAATTATATTTAAGTGGGAACTAAAATACAGTAAACACCTAGAGGCTTCAAGTGACATATGGATGAAATGAAGTGGTTAAACCAAGTTTTATTCTCTTCCCCTGTTCGATCAAAGTCATTGGAATTGAGAGAATTAAGTTCAGATGAGTCTAAAGTCTAAACCCCAAAATGAATTTTTAAGAGGAGTTTATGAATCTGGAAAATTTTAGAATGTAAAGGGAAGGCTGTCCAAAACTTTAAAAGCGGATGAACTACACACGTAAAAAGTCTGGTGGCTCCTATACAGTGATCAGATGGGCAGTAGGAATGTCAAAGTATTAGCTTTGTGAACTTTAATTCTTATCCCCTGTTTGGACAAGTTAAAAATTTTGCGACTCAGAGAGGTTTGAATGATACTGTTTTGACAAGTTATAACATGAAACACGTGTTTTAAATTCCCAAACTACACCAAAGGCATGTCTAAAGGTCCTTAGCTTGATGACTCTTTTGAAGTGATTGGCAATAAGAGAGGATTAAATTTTATAAGCTTTTCTCTTAGGCCTTGTTTTTGGATAGCGTAGTTTTTTTAAGAAAGGAAGTAAAGTTTTGGTTAAATTTGAATATGATAATGAACTTAGCAGAGACCTTGGTGTAGTAGCAAGTCTCTGGCATAAGTTTGAGACTGTTAAACGCAAAATCAAATTTGCAAGGCTGTCCTGTTCGGCCTGCATCCTTGAGGGAGATAAAGATGAACATTGATTAATTTAAAGGCTCCAATGGTTTCAAACGCAGTACAGTAGTATCGGGGAGGGGGAGTTAAGAATTAATTAGAGCATAAAGCATTTTCAAGAGCTAAATTTAGAGCTTTGAACCACTTTTTTTGGAGCTCTATTGCACTAGTTATGAATTTTTAAAGTATTTTAGAAAATCTCATCCTAGCAATATGGGAAAGCATTAGTGATAGAGCCTATAGTGTTTCGGGGGAAAAAGTTTTTAATTGTTGGCCTTTCTGGGATTCTAGGGGGTCAAAGCGGTTTCTAAATGGCTAAACATCATTAATTGGTAAGCCTAGATAAGGTTTGACAGTAACTTTATTTATTTCCTTTGTTCAAAGGAATATTATTATTTACTAATTTTTTATTTTAGATTTCCAACCCAATCCTTAACAAAATTAAAATAAATTCTCAAAGGTTTGCCACCTTATAAAATTAGAGCCATATTATGTAACAAAAAATCAATCAAATGATGATGATGTCTGTTTGGTATTTTTAAAATAGCATGCTTATCACAATGGAATTATATATTGTTTCTTCAATACCCTGTCCAAAACTACAAGTTTTTTTCGCCAGTTTACATCAAATTGATTATGCAGTTGGAATACACACAGTTGTGTGTACCCACGGGTGGGTATATTGTCAATATTTTAAATATTTTCAAACTCTGTTTTTCTCACAAAAGGGATAGAATATTTTGACCATTGCCACCAAATTAAAACAATCAAGCATGCATATAATCATGATGGGGACCTTTGGAGAAGCAGTAAAATGATGGCATTTGGCAATTAAAATCATACCTCCATGAGGGGTTGTTGTGTTGCTTCTCCTGTATTTAAAGATTGTTTGGTACAGAGATGAGAAGGAAGTGTCTCCTCTGCTTTTTTTTCAACTTGAGAATATGCTGTTTCAGGGCCTACTTGAAGCTGGGTCGTTGAAATTTCTGCAAGTAGGATTTTTAATGTTATAATAAAACTCATATAATAATTTTCAATTTTAAAGAGAATAAATACTTCTCTGAATGCATACCATAAAAAGAAAACTTGGGACAACCATATACTCTCGTATTATTGTCTCCTTTCAAAGTTTGAAAATCAATCCCACAGCAGAGACTAGCAAGATTGGGAAGATCTACGAGTTTCAATCGACTTAGTTGTGGAAGCACATCCTTCATGGCCATCTCTTTCATCTCTCCTTGTCTTACCAGTACATGCTCAAGTTCATTGGCTCTAAATATCTCCAAAGATCTTAGTTCTGGAAGGATACCAGAAATAGTGATAGAGAACAGGTAGCTCAATTTGTCACAATCACTGACAGAGACTAGTTCTAAGTTGGGAAAGCATGGTTCACGGCACAAATGATGATCATCATCATTTTTTTCATAATCTTCTTCAACAATGTTAACTAATTCTTCACATTTTGATATACTGAGCTTCTGCGACATTGGTAGGCTTCTCACCATACACGCAGGGCATCCGAAAGCATGTGCTGGGAATAAATATTCCATTGCATTGCAGTCTGAAACTTCTAACCCTTTCAACTTTGGAAAGATGGAATAATTGTAGTTCATGTGAGTTCCAGCATCTGCCTCATCTTCTACAATGCACTTCAGCTGATCACAGCTCATAATTGTCAAATCTTCCAACAAAATTGTAGAGGCAAGGGATAGAGTTGACAATGATATTACGTTCTGACATCCCCATAGGCGTACTTTTCTAACATTCTTCAATGATTGCGCCAGCAAGATTTGAGATGCATGGAAAGGAGGAACTCTGCCTGTAGATGAATTTAATTCCTACAAACACAAATCTTTAAAAAGTTATATCTATCACCAACAGAATAAATCACTCTTATTTTAAAATAAACAATATGCAAGATTAGAATATATAATAATACATAATAAATCAAAGATATTTTTAACATGACAACAGTTAGTAAAATAAATCATTCTTATTCCAAAACAAACAATCAGTGAAGATTCATTGAAAAAAACAATCAGGAAAATTTGAGCGTGTACATTTTTTATGTAGTCATATCATATGCAACAAATAATATCAGAGCAAATAAAAACCTAATTCAACTCTTTATGATCTCCCTTACGCCCCATTCCATTTGATAATTTGGTAATGAAAAATTACGTAAAATGTTTATAATGGAAAAAAAAATCTGTTCTGTTTCAAATGATTATTGCCTTTGTGTGTGTTATTCTGTCCGACATGTGGATAAACATCGGAATCTGTAAAAGATTTGCAATTTGACCCAAATGTTTTATTTAATATTAACTTGGTCCATACAATTTCATTAAATAAATAATTAAATTATCCATATACCTAAGTATACGAGTGGTTAAAAAAAGAACACAGCACATTAACTGAAACTGTATTGATGTCAATAAGGAACTCAAAGCTTGATATATATTTTATTTGACATTTTGAAATCATGAAGACCAAATTAATGCTAATTAAAACACCAAACGGATTGAACTTTGAGTAATAAAAGTTTCATTTTCCCATATATATATATATGAAGCTAAATGACGCAATTTTATGTGTTAATTTGCATAATCCATTCATAACCTTTTTTTATTCGAAGTCTTTATTAGTAACCATATATTAACATCACCCTTGTTAGGCAACAATTAACTCAATATTTGTTAATAAACAATTAATCTAAAAGCTTAGTTGAGTGGGGAAAAAAACGCTCAACATATAAAGGCGGTCATAAATAATTTCATTTTGATCAAATAACACTCCATTTGTAATTAACATTATCAAAACAGAACAAATCATATGAACAGAAGTTAAAGAGAGTGTACCTCTGAAGTCGTCAAATTCACCATGTCATCATCATCGAAAGATTTAATGCCGCAATCCCACATCACAACATTCTGAAGAGATGACAGATCCATCTTATAGTTCTTGGCGCAAATGCTTTTGATCTTCGGCGCATTTGTGATGGAGAGGGTCTCCAAAGCAGGGAGCTCGAAATGCACCTCTTCATTTTGCTGATCCTGCTGGTAGTTCCCAACGATATATTTTAGTTCAAGAACTTCCCTAATATACAAAGACTTCAATTTTTGAAGACCACCAGGTATTGATGATTGAAATACAAATTCCAACTCCTCGCAATACTCAATTTCCAGATTCTCTAGTGTTGGGAAAATGGAACAATAATTCTTATTATCAACTTGAGCATCTCCCTCATGTGTTGTGATGCACTTCAGTTTATGACATTCACTGATTGTCAAACTTTCCAACGAAATTGTTGAGGCCGCAATGGAGAGAGTTGACAGTGATAATATGTTCCCACATTCCCATAGTTTTATTTTCCTTACATTCTTCAATGATTGCACCAAAAGGCTTTGAGCTGCGTGGCAAAGAAAAACTCCACATGTGGATGGATCTAATTCCTATAAACACAAATCAATGCGTAATAAATCAAGAAAATAAATCATTCTTATTCCAAAACAAACAATATATAAAATTTAAATATACATCAATACATAATAAGATTTGGGATGCATGAAAAGGAGGAACTCCATCTGTAAATGAATTTAATTCCTACAAACACAAATCTTTAAAAAGTTATATCTATCACCAACAGAATAAATCACTCTTATTTTAAAATAAACAATATGCAAGATTGGAATATATAATAATACATAATAAATCAATGATATTTTTTTTGCTCAAAAAAATCAAAGATATTTTTAACAACAACAATTAGTAAAATAAATTATTCTTATTCCAAAACAAACAATCAGCGAAGATTTATTGGAAGAAAACAATCAGTGAAGATTTGAGTATGTAAATTTTTTATGTAGTCATATCATATACGACAAATAATATCAAAGAAAACAAAAACTTAATTCAACTCTTTATGAGCTGCCTTACGCCCCATTCCATTTGGTAACTTGTTAATAAAAATTACATAAAATGCTTATAATGGGGAAAAAAATCTTTTCAATTTAAAATGATTATTGCCTGTGTTTGTCTTATTGCGTCCGACATATATAGATAAAGATTGGAATTTGTAAAAGATTTGCAATTCGACCCATATGTTTTATTTAATATTAAGGTGGTCCATACAGTTTCATTAAATAAATAATTAAATTATCATCATACGTAAGTAGCAGTAGTTAATAACAGAACACAGCACATTAAGTGAAATTATGTTACGTTGACGTCAATAAGGCACTCAAAGCTTGAGATATATTTCATCTGACATTTTGAAATCATTAAGACCAAATTAATGCTACTTAATAAACAATGAATCTAAAAGCTGAATTGAGCCGGAAGAAAAATGCTTAACATATAAAGACAGTCATAATAATTTCATTTTGATCAAATAATAGTCCATATGTAATTACCATTATCAAAACAGAACAAATCATATGAACAGAAGTTAAAGAGAGTGTACCTCTGAAGTCATCAAATTCACCATGTCATAATCATCGAAAGATTTAATGCTACAATTGCACAGCTCAACATTCTGAAGAGATGCCAGATCCATCTTATAATTCTTAGCACAAATGCTTTTGATCTTTGGCGCATCTTCAATGTGCAGGGTCGCCAAAGCAGGGAGATCAAAATGCCGCTCTTCATTTTCCTGATCTTGCTGGTAGTTCCCAACAATATATTTTAGTTCAGGAACTTCCGTGATAGTCAAAGACTTCAATTTTTTAAGACCACCAGATATTGATGATTGAAATACAAATTCCAACTCCCTGCAATACTCAATTTCCAGATTCTCTAGTGTTGGGAAAATGGAACAATAACTCTTATTATCAACTTGAGCATCTCCCTCATGTGTTGTGATGCACTTCAGTTTATCACATTTCCGTATTCTCAAATTTTTCAATGAAATTGTTGAGGCCACAACGGATAGATTTGACAGTGATATTATGTTCTCACATTCTTCAAGTTCAATTTCCCTTACATTCTTCAATGATTGCACCAAAAGGCTTTGAGCTGCGTGGGAAGGAAAAACTCCACATGTGGATGGATCTAATTCCTATAAACACAAATCTTTAGAAAGCTATATTTATCGCCAAGAAAATAAATCAATCTTATTCCAAAATAAACAACATATAAAATTTAAATATACGTTAATACATAATAAATCAAAATGTTTTAAGCAAAACATCAATCGCTAAAATAAATTTATTATATCTCTTTTTGTCATATATTCATCGTCTTTCTTGAGTCCAACCCTTTGAATTATTGTGCTCCATTCTAACATTCTAATTTATAATGGCTTGACTATCAACTGATCTAAAAGCTTGCTATATTAGAATATTCATAAATGATTGTGTCAAATTAATATATGTTTCAATTCACAATGACAATATGATCACGTATTTATAAATTAATATAATTTGCTGTGTAATATGCTCATTCTTAAATGTTTGTCCTCGTCGGCCCTTTTGAGTTATAAAGCCGCATTTGGTTAATATTAATAAACAAGCAATTAATGTAAAAGGATTAGCATATTAGAAAATCCATAAATAATTGTATTTTTTGTATCAAAATAATTAATGTTTGTATGTAAAAAATGACATTTAAGCATCTTCTATAAACATTTTTTAACCAAAGAATCTCCTATAAATATTAATTATATAAAGGACTGTGAATTTTAAAAAAGTCAAATATTGACCACACTCCTTGGTTGAAATCAAAAGTTTTGTTGAGATGATTTTCTCACTACTCGACATTAATTTTTTTAATGCTGCTATTTTCAATGTTTTCAATACTTTTATCTATTTACTACTCTTTTTAATGCTTTCAATACAAAAGAAACTAAATGTTGAAAACATCGAAGTTGAGTAATTGGGGAAAAGAAAAGAAAAGAAATTTAGGTATTAAAAAACTGGAAATATGAATATTGAAAATATTAAAAACAAGAATTGAAGTGGTTAAATTTATCTACTTAAACAATGAAGAATATAGAAAAGAATCAATATAAAACATTAATTCTAACCAATAATCTTAATCCTTTTTTGAAACTTTTAAAATTCATGGTCATTAACAAAAAATATTTATGAAGTGTTTCACTGTATCCGTGATATATTTCTTTTTGACACCTAAGATCTACATACGCACACAGTTAAATTTTCAAGTGATATTTGTAGACACGCATGAAATCTAGAAAACCAGCACATCATGTAGTCAATTTTCATCTGACTGTATTTTTACACTCTCTTTATCCAACTATAATTTCAAGAAATTTTGCAAACTAAGTATCAATCACACGCAAAAAATTTTATGAAGTGTTTTCAAACCTCATTTTTTTTATATTTCACTTTTGAGTAAGGATATCAATAGAGAACAAACAACTTCAAGTCAAAAGGAGAGCATTACTCGGGGCCTTGCCCTTTTCTATAACCACAGAAGGGGGGGGGGGGGGAGAGAGAGAGCATTACCTTTGTGGTATTCAAATTCAGTTGTGCTTTGTCTGAACAAACGTGTGGTAGAGATGGTGACACTATTTTATAATTCATGGGACCAATGTCGATGAACTTAGGTACTTTCTCTAAACAGAGGACCTCCAAAGCAGGGAGATCAAAGTGCCACTCGTCATTTTGATTTTGATCAGATAAACGATGCTGATGCTGGTATTTCTGAATGACATATGTTAGCTTAGGAGCACCTTCAATAGTCAAGGACTTTAAATTCTTAATTTCTATAGATATTGCAGACAGAAATAAAAATTCCAAGTCCCTGCACCGTGAGATATAAAGTTTCTGTAACTTTGGGAAAATGGAACTACAGTTGATTTGATCTTTATAATCATCCTCCTCGCTCGTTACCAAGTGCTTTAGCCCATCATAACCCCTGATTGTCATCTCTTCCCATGATATCACTGATGCCATGGATAAAGTGAACAAAGTTGATAGTGAATTTGAAGAGAGATATGCAAGTTCCATCTTCCTGATATGACCAACAACATGGAGTGCTAGTTGCCTCCCAAGTGTAGGAGCATTATCAATCCATTTCTTAGATGCAAGTAATCCCTTCAAAAAGACATTGTTGTTTACGCAATCGTAATGCTCATAGATATCTAAACAAGGAAAATAACTTAGAGGTAATGAATATTTCTGTTGTAGTAGATTATGTGTAATTTGGTTGAAATCTGGGAAACTATCATTATCCGATTATAATTTCAAAAAATTCAACAAAGATATATCATAAATTGTTTATGTGCTAAGCATTGTTAACTATATTTCTTGTAATAAAAGGCATGTGTGTATGCGCATGAATATGTTTATGTATGTGTATTTTTACCCAGGAACAATTGTTATAACAAGACGTATTTACAAAATCTTGTTACAGATTCAGTCAATCATGCACATACAGGTACTTTAAATAATGCATCGTACCAAGGATCATAATAAATATTTTTAACACTCACACCTTATTTTATTTAATTGTAAATCATTTTTCTTTTTGAAATAATTAACAATGTATAATTCACAAGAGAGAGACTTGAATGTAAAAAGAAATCTGAACATAAATAGAGAAGCGAGCTGATCATACCCGTGAGATTTCTTCGTCAAGCAATCTCCCCGTAGAAACAGCAACATCAGCCTCTTCACTTGTGGCCTTTGATTTAAAACAACATACTTGACCCCAAGAAAAAGAATGTATCTTGCTGCTTTGAGGTGTGGGTGCTAGCCGTTGTGGTGACGAAGAGGTGGATTTTTCATACTCCCTGAAAACACCAACCAGACTTGATAGACTAAGAAGATGCATTCTTTCCGGAGAGGGGAGCATAACATTGACCTCTTGGAACTTATCAAATATATATTTCAACTTCTTGCACTGCTGTATGATTATTCTTTCCAGAGGCCATCCACCTTGAAGGATTGGCAATATTATTTCTAAATTGTCACACCTATCAATTTCAAGAATTTTAAACTTTGGAAACAGAGTGTCGTAGCTCTTTTGATCATTGTCACCATCACCACCAACTATTTCCCCTCTTGAACTCTTATCTTCTACAATGCATTCCAATGCATCACATCCCTCAATGTTCAACTCTTCTAACTGTAAAAGCCTTTGAGCAGTGGATGGGAGGAAAATTGACGTCAGCTTTGGACACCCGTTCAGTTTCAAGGTCCTCAGATGACACAGGTTATAGTGGCCATTAAATAATATATTGCTTAGTCCCATTTCAGAAAGATATAGTCCAACTAAATTGGAAAAAGCATTCTTCACATCAAGATGATTGTTCGCAACATCAATGAGACATCGCATGTCACGCCAAGAATCCAATTGAAGAATGATCAAGTCAGTCATGCCTTTGTTGTCTACTGGAACAATATCAGGGACAAGATTTTTCTGTTTTGTTTCTCCATGACCTTCTAACATGAGAAGCTCAGCTGTTTTAACAAGTTGTTTAAATGTTGCCTCAGAGATGAAATGCCTTAAATAACTTGGCTTAAAGCATCTTGACAGGGAACCACATTGCTCAAAATAATTTAAAAATTCATCCTGACCATGACAAGATATTTGATATATCTGTAATGTATGAAAAGATGCACATTTCACATGAGAAATTGTATTTGCTATTTCCTCCTCATCATACTCATTATTCAAAAAATTCAACTCCTCTAGATTTGGGCATGCTTCAATCAATTCAAAAGGATTACTCATAGTGATTTTACAATTTTCTATCCTTAAGAATCTCAACTTCTCTAGCCCAAAATTTTCTCCAGGCTTAATAATTGAACAATCATGGAACCATAGACTCTCAAGATTTGGTAACCCTCCCAACATAAAGATGCTGTTGCATAATTCAAAATTTCCTATTATGAGAGTTCGAATATTTTGTAATGACTGAATTGATGAAAATAGTAATTGAGCTGAAATTCGATTGTCAGCTGCACTCAATAGAAACCAAACTTTGAGCCTTTTCATCACTGTAAAGAACATATCAGGGACTTCCAAATCCTCCGAGTTATCTAGAACCCAAAGTAAAACCTCAAGGTTTCTACCATCAAAGTGTCTTGGAAAAGAATTGCTTTTCCAAAATAAACATTGCAAGCCCTCTTTAGGCGGTTTAGATTCAATGACAGATTGAACATCCTTTTCTCCTATTGATAAGGCTACTTCATGAATCAAATCATGCATCTTTACACATTCCCTCTCCGCATTCAATAATAAAGAAGAATCTAGGAGTTCCACTATAGCATCAAGTACTTTTCTTCTTCTTTCATTGTAGTCATCAGCTTCCTCAAAAGGACCCATTCCCACACCAATTCTGATTAAAAACTCCATAGGAATCTCAAAATCTTCGCGGAATAGGGAAGATATCAATAAGAGCCTTTTGGATTTTTTATTTTTCAAATTATCATAGCTCAATTTCAAACCTTCATAGACCCCTTTTAAATCATCATCACGAACCTTAAATATTGACTCACCTCTTTGCAAGTTCCTCAACGCTTCCTTCCAAACTAAAGAAGGTCGCCCTTTTAATGATCTTGCTACAGCTACAATTACAACTGGTACTCCATGGCAATGGTCCACAATATTTTGTGCCAAACTCTCCAAAGTAGAGGAGCTATTAGTATGCTCGAGGAAAAGTGACAATGCTTCCTTATCAGTCAATTTATGTAGATCAATGATCCCTTGACAATCCATTTTTGTACAAATCTCTTTGCTCCGGGTGGTTATCAATATAGTGCAACCCTTGTGCAAGTGGCGAGGAGGAATCCCCAACTCTTTCGTGAGATTAAACTCCATCCACACGTCATCTAGCACTATAAGAAGTTTTTCATTTAATGCTTTGATTTTGGCCAATATTTTATCATGGAGTACTTCTTCTGCTCCATTCTTTAATTCCAAACCCAAATTCCTAGCAATTTCACCTTGAAGCTCTTTGAACTCTGGACGCTTAGAGACAACAAGAAAGATGACTTTTCCGAATATGGATCCTTCTAATTCAGCACCTACTTTTGTTGCCATCGAGGTTTTGCCTGTTCCCCCCAAGCCTTGCAATCCAATCATATTGTTTTCTTCATCTTCTAGTGCCTTTTTAAGTTCTTTAAATATTGACTTTCTGCTCTCAAAATGCATGAAATTTTCCAAGCAATGATATTTTATACCTGGAAGATTAGTTGGACCTGCCACTATATCAAAGTTACTTCTCTCTAGAAGTTTGTCAATATCTAGAGTTCGTTTTGCCAAGTCTTTGCCTTTTTGATATTGACGCCAGCAATTAATACACAAGTCATTAAAGCAATTCTCTTTCTTAGTGTCAGCATCAATGAGTTCTTCAGCTTCACGTGTCCAGTAGTGCTACAGATGTGACAATAGCAACACCCCTAGCTTGATCAATTCTTCTCCTTACATCTTTGAGTTTTGCATTCAATCTTTCCTCTGCGTGCTTATACTTTTGAACATAACTATTGAAGCAACATAAATATTGAGCTTCATTTTTCACCAAGTTCACTAAACTTTGGGCTTCGTTCTCTACAAGTTTAGCAGGGATGCCATCCATCTAACATGGAAATAAAGTTAATGTTATTCTCTCTTTCTATCTTCATTTAAGTTGTGAAATACCGACATAATGATTTTAATAAGATGATAAATGAAGGAAACTAACTAAAAAAGGAGCAAAATATATACTAATTTGGTATTTAGTATAATCATCTTAGAAAGTAAAATACATGAAGATGAATCTAAAAGAAATTCACTACAGGTCATATATTATGACTCAATGAATGCATTTTGAAGCTGGATTTGGGTAGTGGTTTTAAATCGGAAGTCACTTAGACTACATTAAAAGTTGCTATTTGAAGGAATGGCTTAATGGACCGTGAGAGTAGGGAACCACGTGATACGGAAGAAAGGAGAGACAATAGTTTCATAAAAATAGGCAAACGACCCCCTAATCTTTGACATCTCATGTGTTGTACCTAAATCATGCCAATCCTATTAGTAACCACCAATATTTTTGACTTAGTTTGTGTATCATACTTAGCAAAACCCTTTCATAATCATCATCTCAGAAACTTCTTCATAAAGGCATGAATAAATCATCCTTTGATCTTTCACCACCAATCTTCTAAGGCTTCAACTTTAGGAAGAGAAGCAAAAATGGAAGTATTCATCAGGAGACGAAATTCAAAATCTTGGAGATTATCCAATATGGCTATACACCTCCATTTATGAAACCAGCCAAGGGTGCCTTTGTGGATAAGCCAAAAGACTTTGGGATGATAATATATGTTGTTTGCATTGCTCATTTACTTTAGCGCACTCTACTGTTACTCCAGCTCTCAGCTCTAGTCTCTCTTCACTTCTCATTTGCTTTTGTAGATCGGTCCCTGCCTCTTACTAATTGCTTTGATTGAGTTTTTTTTTACTACCTCTGGAAGAGACGATTCCAACAACACCCGAATTGTACGTGAAATGCCTAATACATGTAGCATGACGAATCAATTTTGACACTAATGATAATACATGCCTACTAAAAGGAGCCCCGATCCTAGCCATCTCTAAGGGCCTGTTTGGTTGGAGGAGATGGTGAGGGAGGGGAGGAAAAATGAGCCCATTCTCCCATTTGGTTAGAAATGTTAGAGAGGAAGGGAGAAAAAATTCCCCCTCTCCTCCGTCACCTTTTTTTGTTTTAGCTCTCCTCCAAATTAAAGTTTTTTTAGAGGGAAGCTCAATTCTTAGGCCATTTTACCCTCTTACTTTTTTTATATTTCATTAATACCCATAAAAAATAAAAAATGTATTATTATAATTTCAAATAAAAATACATTAGTGTAAATAAAAATATATATTATTATAATGAAAAATATATTATAATAAACATTAATTTAATAAAAATATTATTATGGTGAAAAATTATATTATTATAAATTAATTAGTTTTTAAAAAATATTATTATTAACTAAAATATGTTTTAAAGCACGAAGGAAAAAGCATAGCCAAAGGAGAACAAAAATTTCATTTTTTAAAAAACAAAGTAAATTTGCTAATTTGATTATTTAAAATATATTATTATGCTAATTAGAATAAAAATTCACAGTACCAATTGTTTAATACACATATTGATATAACAATATTACATTTTTATTAAACTATGTAATTTGAATTAGGATGTAAATTAATTTATGTAATATATAAATAAAAATAAAAATTAATATGTGAGGGTAAAATGATAAATTGACTATTACTATCCTTCTCCTCCTTCTCTTGAATTAAACAAAAGATCGGTAAACATCTTTCCCTCTCCTCTTTAATCAAACCAAGCAAGGTAAAGTTAATGATGTAAAACGAGAAGAGCGAAGAGGAAGGAAAGAGATCAAAAAGAGTAAAGAAGGGAAAATAGATAATAGAGAAGAGGAAACAAGCCAAGAGAAGACGATAACTGCAATATCATTCAATAATCAAGTCTGCAATATACTGAAAAGCCTAAATCTAATTATGCTATAACAATAATAAAAATAAAAATAATAACTAATCCTACTAAAAAAATACTAAGCTACTAATAAATTATATCTACATAAATCATAAAATGATAATAAATCCAAATAAATCAAATATCCTAAAAATAGAATAACTTATATATATTTTTTCATATTCTGTCAATTAAAACCTCTCCCATCCTCCCCTCAAACTAAACAGGCCCTAAAAGGTGCTCCTCCCCATATTTCGGCAAGAAGAGAAGTAATGCAAGGTGAAAGAAAAAAGTCCAAGTAAGACTAGGACAGGAGCCCCGTACGAACAGTTTAACAAGTTTTAGAATATCACATTTGCTTTTGTTCTTTTGTTGTGTTACATATATAACACACTTCGTAATAGAAGTCATCATCAAAATGCTAAAAGTATGATTAATTTTAAAAATAGAATTGATATATATTTATATTTATATATATATATATCAAAAGCGTAGGGAAAATAACAATAGAGACATAAAGATGGTATAAAAATAATAAGGAGAAACACTAGCAAATTAGATTACGAGTATATCCTTACCTTTTTTTTTTGGCGAAATTTTAGTCCCCTGAATTATACAAGAAGTCCAATCCTGCCAACCAAAAATATACAAAAGAATTCGTTAAATGAGAAATATTATTGATAGAAAATACATAATAAGTCTGAGATGAAAGTGATTAAAAATTAATTTCTTCACATAATATCATTTGGGATCAAAAGGAAATACGCATCTCTTATAATTAAAACTATGCAAAAAAAAAAAGTCATAATGTATATTAATCAAATTTTCATATGAATAGGTCATACCAAAGGAAAAAGTAGCAAAGTTACTGACTTGGATATTAATATTGTGTTGGTTGGTTGTTTGTGTGATTGATTGTCATGATTGTTTGAGTTAAATTTTATGGTTGAACATGTAATATAGAGAATGAGATCTAGCTATGAGTGCCAAAAAAAAAACGGCATTATATATATATATATATATATATATATAAATACATGAGCAAAATATATATAAAATAAAATATATATAATTCATTCTATGCAAGAAAATCTAGAAAAGTATAAAAGAGCTTGTCTAAGACATATTTAAAGCTTAGAGATATTATTAAAATTAAATTGCCTAAAAATGAATTATTGGCCAAAAAACCTATTTTCGGATGAAATTTTGAAAAAAAAAAAAGAAGAAAATAATTTATAAAATTACTCAAAGTCTTGAAAATTGGGGCAACATTATAACAGATTATTTGAGGATTTGGATATATTATGGAAGAGGTCTATTTTTCCAAAAATAGTTTACATGATTTTAAAACTAATTTATATGAGAATTAAGGTCCTATTTTCTTAAATAATTCAAGAAAAAATAGTTTTAAAAAAATCAAAGTCTTGATTTGGCCCAAAAATTTTATAGAAATTATTTTATGAGGCTAACAATTAAATGGAGTGTGGATGGCAAAACATTTTACAAAATGTCCCAGAATATTTAGCGCTTAAATTCCAATAAAGTAAGGTTTCAATGGTAAATTTAATACACAAAGCATGAAAATCTTTTAGGGCCAGGCTTGGGCCCAATTTAAAAGATAAAGGTCATGTCTTATCCTGATATTAAGAAGAGGATTTTTTTTTTGGACCAAGAAGAAGAGGTGAATTCTTGATGTGGGTCTCACAAGTATCAAAATAATTATTTAAATTCAAGCTATGTTGTAAAATGAGAAGAAATAAAAAAAAAAACTAGAGTATAAAGGAAACTAAGAAATAGAGAAGATAATGGCTTTTTTTCTCATTCACTTTATTTCACGATGCAAATACTTTATACATAGCCTCTATTTATAGGTCTTCAAATATTAAAGTCCTATACGGGGGTTACAAAAGAATAAAGAACATCATAATACCATTAACAATAAGAAACTATATCTTTTATTTAAAATGATAATTATATACATTGGTAATAGAAAAGTCCTCTATATACTTCTTCAGTCCTTAATATAAGACATCTTTAACTAATTTGATTAGATTAAGAAGGTTAGGTAAGTTAGTTAATTATAAGAAATATGACATGTTTTTTCTAAAATACCATGATCATCTTTCTTAATATCCTTCCTCGCTCACATATTTGATTATAGTTAAGGGAGTATCTATAAGGGTAATTTAGAAAAAATTGATAAATATGAGAAATAAGTATTATATTTAGGACCTGAATTAACTTAACAATTAGCTTCTATTTTAAGGACCAGAAGAGTATTTTATTTTTGGGATCACAAGCTTTATGCTACACACTTCTCCTTTGTTTCCCAATATCATTCAATTTTAGTTTTGATAAAATTAGACGAACGTTGTTGTATAAGAATAACAAAAAGTATTTTATGGTCATTAGTAAAAAGTTATAACCCAAAAATCTCACAAATATATCAACATAACATTAAAAGAAACAAGATAAAGATATATTACCTTAAAAAATCGATGAAGAATAACCAATAAAGAGAACAATAAGAAGACTATTACGCAAATCTGTCAATCAGAAACACACAAAATTTAGTATTTACAATTATTTATAATGAAAATGTTTAATGCCGGTTTGGACAAAATTTAAAGCACAAATTTCTTTCTCCAGGCATCAAATTTCAACCATCAAATTAAGTCTTATCTTACATGATGCAAATTGCAAAATAAAAGTAATCTTATAAATATAAAATTCTCAAAATGATTGTATATATTAAAATTGTAAACCATGTCGTAATTGATAGTCCCGACCAGTTATATAGCAAGAGACAATATAAGCATTAACATGAAATGAAACGTGATATAATATATTCTTACCCTTTTTTGGTGAGATTTCAATGTTGTTGGACAAAGAGACCTCCTTTTCACTTTTCTTTTTCTTTTTTTTTTTCTTTTTTTAAAATTTGGCGCAAACTAAAGTGATAAAAAGAAAAATGAAAAGATTCTTAGCAGGAGTGAAACACAAAATCTGCCAAACGTAAACACATAAAAATTAGTAATAGAAAAAGAAAAGTTGATAAAAAATTACCAATCAAGTATGAGATATAAAAAGATGCTATACAGCCTTTGGCATCCTCACAAATTTAATTTAAAAAATTAAGAATTTGTGGATATTAAGAATAATTATGAGCTGTTAACATTTCTCTTGCCAGAATGAGCTTTTAACATTTCTCATGCTAGATTTTGTAAAGATAATTGGATATAATCAATTTAGTTTTCATTCGTGCCGTTTGTTTCCACTGTTAATTCAGATGATTTTTTGCTTTCTTTATATGTGATTGTAATTCTTCATTTTTCTTGTATATTTAATATGAAAAAGAATCACGCAGAGCAATGTATTCTTGTACTATTTGGCTAATAAAAATGGAGAACACTTGGGATACTTGAAACATTAAAAATAGGTAAACTGAATGTACATGCACACAGACACAGACACACACACAAACACACATCTTATAATGTGCTATACGTGTACATATATATATATGTTGATCATGAAATTACTAATAATTGTAGAATTAATATAAAGAAGAATAAAATTAAAAAAAATGATCATATTCATACCCACATATTTTTTAAAAAAGCTCTTCATAATGCACAAAATTTATAACATATTTAGGTTTGACCGTAAAAATATTTATAATATATAATGGGCGATATTATAATTATTGCAGGATATTGATTAGAATTAGCGAAAAGCTAAGTGCAAACCAATTATATATTAAGAGACACAAAACTATGAAATTATAACAAGATAAAAAATTAAAATCAAAATAAATACTCACCTTTTGGTAGAGATTTCAATGTTGTTTAACAAAAGAAGAGTGCGTACAATATATATATATATATATATAGATATTAAATAGGAAATCGCAAATAAAAACCCCAAAAAATATAAAATTGCAATGTTTTAAATATAAATTAGTAAATGTTGTGTAAAAGATCAAATTGTCCTCTGAAAATAGCAATTAAACTATTGACAATGGCAAGTACAGTATTGAAAATTACAAATTAAGTATTTCAAATAGCAAAATTTGTAGTTGAAATTATAATTTTATATTTTTAGGGTATTTATTTGCGATTTTTCCTGTTTAAATTAGATATAAGCCATCAAAAATTAATAATTACTTAAAAAAGATATAATGCAAATATTTAATGTTGATTCGGATTAAAAGCGCAATCAAGCTTCAGAATAAAGACATAAATATGAATTTTATTTTCTTACATGTGTTATTATCACAAAAATATAATTTGATAATTAGAATGATGATAATCATATGAATTAACAGGCCAATCTAAATGCAATGTAATATCCGAGTATTCTACATAATTCTATGGGTTCACATGTAATAGGCATTACACTTGTCATATATTTCTCACAAAATTTTCATTTATTTATAGTGAAAATATATTTAAATTAGATATAAGTCAATAAAAGTTCATAAATGTTATAAAAAAAAAAGACATAATAAAAGTATGTAATGCGGCTTTGGAGCAAATTTAAAGCACAAATTTCTTCTTCTTTTTTTTCAAAGCATCAAATCTGAACCACCAAATTAAATCTTATTTTACGTAATGCAAAATAAAAGTAATCTTCCAAATATAAAGTTCTAAAATAATGATTGTATTATATATTAAAATGTTAAATAGTGTTATAATTGACAGTCCGGACTCCAGACCAGCAATATAGCAAAAAAAACAATTATGTAAGCATTAACATCAAATGAAACATGATGTAATACATTCTAACCTTCTTTTTTTTTTGTGAGATTTCAATGTTGTTGGACAAAGAGACCTCCTTTTACCCTTTTTTTTTTTCTTTTCAAATTTAGGCCAGAACAAAGTGATAAACAAAAGGATGAAAAGATTCTTCACAGCAAAGTAAAATCTGCCAAACATAAACACACAAAAATTAGTACTAGCAAAAATCAATTACATAATAAGTATGAGACATATGATATACAACATCTGCCATCTTCAAAAAATTAAATAATTAATTAAAGGTTGAGAATTTGTGGATCTTGAGAATAACTATGAGCTTTTTAACGTTTCTCATGTTAGGTTTTGTAAAGATATTCGGATATAGTCATTTTTTTTATTTAGGCCGTTTATTATTTCTATAATTAATTCTCGGATTATTTTTGCTTTCTTTATTCGGTTGTAATTCTTCATTTTTTGCTTGTAAATTTGTAAGTATGAAAAAGAATCAGAGTGAGTAAAGTATTTTATTAGTACTATAATATTGGCAATAAAAAATTGGAGAATATTTGGGATATTTGGAACATAAGAGAAAAAGGTAGCTTGAATGCATAAGATTATATGCCCAAATATATCCTTACAAAAGAAAAATGTCTTATATGTAGTGTGTGTGTGTGTCTTTTAATTTGATTATACATAGACTATGGAACATTAAATAATGATTGCAGAATTAATATCAGGAGGAATAAAAGGAAACGTTTTGAGAAAATTTGATCACCCATGTAGTTTTAAAAAAACTGTTCTTTGTGCACAAAATTTAGAACATCATGTTTAGGTTTTTGACCATAGAAACATTTATTGTACATAAAGGTCAACATTATAATTATTGGAAAATATTGATTATAATTAGCCAAAAGTGCAAGCCTATTATATATATTAAAAGGAAAAATCTATATGTAAAATTATAACACGATAAAAAAAACTTAAAATCAAAATAAATCCTAATCCTCACCTTTTTGTAGAGATTTCAATGTTGTTTAACAGAGAAATCTCTTTTTTTTTTTTAATATTTGAAGAGGAACAAAACAATGAACAGAAATTGAAAACTCGTCGCACAGGATGACAATAACTCAGAATCTGCCAAGCAAATGACCATAGAAGTTTTAGTTTTAAAATTTTAATGATATAAGAATCATTATAAATGCATAGGGCAAGAATTTCTTCCGATGCATGAGGGGAAAAAAGGCATAGGGCAAGAGACAAATTAAATTAATTATTTAAATGCCAGCCAATCATTTAAAGTGAGAATAATACGAATATAAGGCATATATGATCTATTTATGTTATTTTTTTCATCACATGATGTGAGTGTGTGATTTAATTTACAGATCCATTTACTTCAGAATATTCCTTATTCTTAATTTTAGTAACTTATAGCATAACAAATACTACCTCTGGTCAAAATGTAAGCATCAAAAAATTTAAATTATGCAATTCAAAAAATTTGTCAGAATTAATTAAAGATAATAAATTTGCAAAAGAATACAATTTATTTTTTTAAAATCCCATTATTTATTAAAAACAAGATAAGTGAGAAAGGGAATGAATGCCAAAAGAGATGAGAGAGGATGAGTGGAGAAAAAAAGATGATGGAAACATATAATTAATTAGGAGTAAAAATAGATAAATGTATTAAATGATCAGACAGATTTAAAGTGATGGTTATAAATAAAACCAAAGCCCTTAAAAAATTTGATGCTTCGAAAGGAGTAGATGATTAATCATGTTTCAGGTTACTATATATTGAGATTTCCTAGAATCACAAAATGCATTTTGTGAACATTAGTTCATTAAAACATAAAGTTACAACCCAAACTTGTCACTAAGATTTAAGTTTCCTACTGTAAGGATATATTTGCGGCGCACTCGTTGTAAACAGAAAATTCTTTATGCCATGAAAATAATTTGAATTATTTTTAAATTATCTTACCATAAGTTTCTTAAGTTAAAATTTTTCATTTGTAAGTGATACCTTTTTTCCAATATATCAGGGCCTTGTAGTACGACTAATGCAAGTTGTAATTTACACATGTTTTGAATGAGATGAATTTGGTGATTAATTACCAAAATTGTTAACTTCATTAACTACCTTTGGTCCTAAATATAAAAGCTAGATAATGACATAAATATAAGACCATATTAACCCACTGTCTTCTACATCTATAATTTTTTTGCCCAAAGTATTTCTGTTGATTGCAAGTATTAAGAGATTTACAATCAGTGATTAATTTCAATGAATATAATTAAAAAATAGTTTAGAGAAAAAAAGATATATTTGTTATAAATAATTAACTTAACTAGTTTCATTAATATTTACAAATTAGTTGTGTAGCTCTTATATTACAGATTGTAAAAGTATTAACATGTATGTAAATCATAAAAGGATCAATATTTTGATCAAACTTAATGGTGGATAGAAAGAGCCAACAAAATGCTAAATAGTGTTGGTATCACGAAAAATCATTCTCATACGCATAAAGCAAATTAAAGAACAAATAACATACACACACAGACCTTATAAAGTTTGAAGCAGCAATAATTGAGTGTTGACAGTGATTAGTGGATCGAACTTGATTGTTGATGATTGGTGAAAGCAACACGATTGAATCTTCTTGAACTCAGAGTGATCGGTGAATGAATTGTGGAGAGAGTTATGTGTCTGCTTAGCTTAATTATAATGAAAGAAAGAATCTCATAAGAGTGTATGCCACTCAAAGTTATGATCCTTCTTTACTCTTTGTTTGCAAAGGGTTCAGGGAGAATAGTAAAAAAAAAAAATACTCCTCTGATCCTTAATGTAGAACCTAATTGAGAAATTAATGTTGGTCCTATATATGAGATTTTTTTTATAGATTTATCAATATTTGTCAAATTAACCCTATTGATATTTTTTCCAATAATAGTTAAGTATTACAAGGAGGGAGGGAATCAAGAAAAATGCTTAAAGTGTTTTGGAAAAAATATATCATATTAAGTAATTTAACTGACAGCCTCAATTTACTTAAATTAGTTAATTAGGTTATACATTAAAAATCGGAGGAATAATTATAAAAAAGTTTTAAGGACAAATGAGCAGTTATCAATTTCTACATTGAAACTTGTTATTGCATATTACTCTATTGTTATTGGGCTTTTTTAGTAATATGATCCATGCTTAGGACTTCATAGCAGTTTTCCCAATAATTCGTTCCTTTACCGTCCCTCTTTGAAAGAAATTAACAAACCTCTCATCAAACTCTTCTCAATATAATCATCCATATTCTTTGCTTCTTGCTGATATTTGTGTGTGTTATTCTTTGAAATTATTTCCTTTCCATTGTCATTTCCCTAACGAGTTTCCAGAATCCGGAAATACTTTTTTCCTTCTCGGAGGGTAAGGAAAGCATAAAGCAATCATGAAACTTCTTTCTTTGGTCATAAAGGCCCAAAACATAATTTCATTTTCATCCTTAGATGCTGAAGTGTAATTTTGGAATCTTTTGAGAGTAAATGAAAATTAAGTTGTTTCTCTGGTCCTCCAATGAGATTCTTCCAAGCACATACTCCCTCTCTGGTGCTTATTATAAGGATTTACGCATATTTTATAATATAATACTTAATTAATATATTTTAACTTTTAATTCTTAAACCACTGGCTCTCGTGCTCTCATTCTCAAACCTCTGGCTCTAGAGACTCAAGAAAATGAAAATTCTTCAGTTATATGCAGGCGCAGATCTATTGTTCGGGGGGCAGCTAATTTTAAGTATATTATATACAAATCAATTTGCTCCCATTATATATTACTTCTTATTATCATTAAACTTTTTATTTAATTTATAAATCATTTTATTTTCCATTGGAATAATCTTTTTTTCCCATTCAACGGTTGTTTAAAATTTAGATGATCTTTTTCTATTTGGTAGGCTCATAAAATCGCTAATCATCTTCTCTATTTCTTATTTACATAATTTTCAAGATGAATTATTGTATCGAATTGTCAATCAATAATCTAGATTTTGATTATCAATTTACAAAAAGTGGATAAGGAGTTATTTCTTTGCATAACATACTTAAATTTAAGAGATTCATTTTCTGTATCTAATAAACAGATATTGTCTTTTTTTCACTCAATTTTATCATTCAGCATGTTAAATAATGATTGTTTGGTAATGGCGGGAAAAAAAAGAAGAAGAAATGATTGTTTATTAGTTACCTATATATGGAGGGAAAATATTTTAATAGTATTAAAATTGAGAAACCCGTTTATTATTGTGCAAACATAGTTTTTAGTTGGTAATGGTCTTCTTAGTTAAGATTATAGTTTTTCTTTAAGAAATTAATTCTGGAATGCTAATCAATTCAGGTAAAAATTCCTACCATTAAAAAATATAATTGACACGTTATTTCTAAAAAAATTTAACTAATGTTGTTCATAACTAAAAAATTAATTCTATAAAGAAAAAATAATCGGGATTTTGCTTTAAGTTCACCATAATTTTATGGACCAACCAGAAATTATATTAGCAAATACGATGTACATCATATATAGATCTGTAGACCATTATGTCGTTGTTATAAAAATAAAAAAATTAAATTAACCCTTATTTAGAATTTAGAATGAGTGATTAAGTCATCAAATTTATTTCAAAATAAAAAATTTTAAGTTAACCCTTATTTAAAATTGTGAATCATGTCTGAAAAAGTTTTAAAAAAACAAAAGAAAATTGTATTAGATTTTAAATAGGGCCAATTTTGAAAAAAGATATAATTAATATCCTATTTAATGACTTATAATAAGAACTAGGGAGAATCCCAATAAAATCTGGCTGAAATATCTGAACCCAAATTAAGCCTTACATTTTTAACAAATTCCTAATGAGGTCTTGAGGCCTAATTTAATAATTTATAATTTTTGAATGTTATCAAATAATTAAAATGCCTCCTTTTAATTAAAAATAAAAACTAATTATTTTACCCCTCCCAAGTAATATCTCATTTCTCATGATTATTTTGTACGAGTAAAAAACACAAGTGATTTTATGGTGTTTAAAATTTGTATGTATCACTAAAAGCTTCAAAAATATTCTAATAAAACATTTTAAATTTCAACATAAATGGCCTGGAAATAAGTATTTTTTATTTTTGTTGATAAATATTTATTTTAAGATTTTAAAATATCTTAATTGCAAGAGATATTTAATATTGTGTTCTTATAATTTCGTTAGTTTTATTTACTTAAGCGTGGATCGAACTTGATTGTTGATGATTGGTGAAAGCAACGAGGTTGAATCTTCTTGAACTCAGAGTGATCGATGAATGAATTGTGGAGAGAGTTATGTGTTCGCTTAGCTTAATTATAATGAAAGCAAGAATCTCATAAGAGTGTATGCCACTCAAAGTATGATACTTTGCTCTTAGTGTGCACAAAACGAAAACGAAAGGGTTTAGGGAGAATAGTAAAAGAAAACACTCCTCTGGTTCTTAATATAAGATTTAATAAGAGAGTTAATGTTAGTCCTATATGCAAGATTTATTTTACACATTTATTATTTTTTTTTCAAATTAACCCTACTGATATTTTCCCCCAATAATAATCAAGTATGAAGGGAAGGGAGAGAATTAAGAAAGATGCTTATGATATTTTAGATAAAAATATATTATATTAACTAATTTAACTAATATCCTTAATCCACTCAAATTAATTAATTAAGTTTTATATTAAAGACCGGAGGAGTAATTATCAAAAAGTTCTAATAACAAATGAGCAGTTATCAATTTCTACATTGAAACTTGTTATTGTATGTTACTCTGTTGTCATTAGGTTTTTTTAGTAATATGATCCATGCTTAGGACTTGATAGCAGTTTTCCCAATAATTCGTTCCTTTACATTCCCTTTTTGAAAGAAATTAACAAGCCTCTCATCAAACTCTTCTCAACATAATCAATTAACCATATTCTTTGCTTCTTGCTGATATTCGTGTGGGTTGCTCTTTGAAATTATTTTCTTTCCATTGTCATTTCCCTAACGAGTTTCCAGAATCCGGAAATACTTTTTTCCTTCTCGGAGGGTAAGGAAAGCATAAAGCAATCATGAAACTTCTTTCTTTGGTCATAAAGGCCCAAAACATGATTTCATTTTCATCCTTCGATGCTGAAGTGTAATTTTGGAATCTCCTGAGGGTAAATGAACATTAAGTTGTTTCTCTAGTCCTTCAATAAGATTCATCCAAAACCATTTTCCCCCCTCTCTGGTGCTTATTAGAAGGATTTTCGCATGTTTTATAATACTACCTTTGCTGCTTAATATAAAAACTAGTTAATTAATTTAAGTATATTAAAAAAATTAGTTAAATTAATTATTTATAAAGAATAGGTGTTGTCTTTCCTAAAATATTATTGCCAATAAAGTGTATTGGTTAGAAGTGTCATTATTACAAAGACTATGTTGGGAAAAAATAGATAAATATGATAGACAAAATGAATTGGTGTCTTATATTTAAGACTCAAATAAAAATCAAACAAATTCTTATGTTAAGAACCGGAAGTGATATAATGTAACACCCCATTTAATTAATATATTTTAACTTTTAATTCTCAAGCTACTAGCTCTCATGCTCTCATTCTCAAGCCACTGGTTCTAGAGACTCATGAAAATGAAAATACTTTTTAGTTATATGAGATCTATTGTGCGGAGGCAGCTAATTTTAAATATATTATATACAAATCAATTTACCCCTGTTAGGAGTGAGCAAGCAACCTGCTACGTGCATGACCCACGAACCACCCACATTTTTTACCGCATGTTAAGAGCCCAAAATGAGCAGACTCAAACAGGTTGGGTTAGTGTGTTACATAGGCGGGTAGCGGGCAAAGGGTAACCGCCCATTTACATATAATTTTTTAATTTATATTTTTTGTTTATTTTGCATGGTATCTAGTTTATGATCAAGTATAATATTAATGTAGCAAAAGATGGGATGAAGGTGCAAGCAGATTAATCTTCTTCAGTCATTCAGAGTTAGTGACCAATATTTTTTGCCCTTTCCTTTTAAAATAATTTCATAGAAAATATGCTTAGGGTTACGTTGTTCAAATTATATGATTAATTTGCAATCCAAAACACTTCTGCAAATTGAATCAAACACCATTTCATCTTCATTTGTTGTTCTTGATGGACTTGTGATCGAGCTCCATAAGTTATGTTTGGTTTCTAATTTAGCATATTTTAATAATGTTTGAGGTTTTCTCTTTTTCTGTTTTGATGCAGCTTTGGGTCCTTATAAGCTAAACATATGATAATTGTCATGGTAAATGTACTTTATTTCTTATTAAAGATACATTAGGATTTAATTAGGTGATTTCAAGTTAAAATTTTTTTCAAGAGCTCATAAATGCAAGTTCTTACATATTTCAAAAATTCATCCAAATGTACAATTTATTTAAAAACTAAAAAGCCTATCATTTATAGTTAGACTTTCTGGGAGGTATTTTTCTCAACTTTTTAATAAACATCGTTGCTAGTACTTGTTTGCTGTAATGTTGTCCAGTAAAAGAAAAAGAAGAAGATGTTTTAAGGGTTAGCCTAAAATCCATAAAAACCTACTCATTTAAAAACAGCCCATTTATAACGGATTTAAATAGGCTTTGTAAGGGTATAGGCTAGCTTGTACCCATTTAATCTTAAATGGGCGGGTTGCAAACACACCTCTAGGTTGTCTAGCCCTCCCATTGCACTGTCCTAACCCTTGTTATATATTACTTCTTGTTATTATTAAACTTTTTATTTAACTTATAAGTCAATTTATTTTCCATGGGAATAATCTTTTTTTTCCATTCAACAGTTGTTTAAAATTTAGATGATCTTTTTCTATTTGGTAGTCTCATAAAATTGCTAATCATCTTCCCATTTTCTTATTTACATAATTTTCAAGACGAATTTTTTGATCGAATTGTCAATCAACAATCTAGATTTTGATTATCAATTTACAAAAAGTGGATACGGAGTTATTTCTTTGCACAACATACTTAAATTTAAGAGATTCATTTTCTGTATATAATAAACAGATATTGTTTTTTTTTTAACTCAATTTTATCATTTAGCATGTTAAATAATGATTGTTTGGTAATGGCGGTAAAAAATGATTGTTTATTAGTCATCTATATATGGAGGGAAAATAATTTAATGGTATTAAAATTGAGAAACTCGTTTATTATTGTGCAAACATAGTTTTTAGTTGGTAATGGTCTTCTTAGTTAAGATTATAGTTTTTCTTTAAGAAATTAATTCTGAAGTTCTGATCAATTCAGGTAAAAGTTCCTACCATTAACAAATATAATTGACATATTATTTCTAAAAAAATTTAACTAATGTTGTTCATAACTAAAAAATTAATTCTATACAGAAAAAATAATCGGGATTTTGCTTTAAGTTTATCATAATTTTATGGACCAATCAGAGATTACATTAACAAGTACGATGTACATCATATATAGATCTGCAGCCCATTATGTCGTTGTTATAAAAATTAAAAAACAATTAAATTAACCCTTATTTAGAATTTAGAGTGAGTGATTAAGTCATCAAATTTACTTCAAAATCAAAAATTTTAAATTAACCCTTATTTAAAATCATGAATTATGTCTGAAAAAGTTTTAAAATCAAAAGAAAATTGTATTAGATTTTAAATAGGACCAATTTTGAAAAAAAAATATAATTAATGTCCTATTTAATAACTTATAATAAGAACTAGGAAGAATTTCAATAAAATCTGACTGAAATGCCTGAACTTATATTAAGGCTTATACTTTTATCAAATTTATAATGAGGCCATAAGGCCTAATTTAGAATTTTTGAATGTTGTCAAATGACTAAAATGCCTCCCTTTAACTAAAAATAAAAATTAACTATTTTATCCCTCCCAAGTAATCTCTCATCTTTTATGATTATTTTGTAAGAGTAAAAAACACAAATGATTTTATAGTGTTTAAAATTTGTATATATCACTAAAAGCTTCAAAGATATTCTAAGAAAACATTTTAAATTACAATATAAATAGCCTGGAAATAAATATTTTTTATTTTTATTGATGAATATTTATTTTAAGATTTTAAAATATCTTAATTACAAGAAATATTTCATATTTTGTTATCTTAATTTCTTTAGTTTTATTTACTTAAGCGATTCCAACCCAAAAAGGTTATTTATAATAACTTAGTATTAAATATTTCTTGTAATTAAGATATTTTAAAATTTTAAAATAAATATTTACCAACTGAAAATAAAAAATATTTATTTCAAAGTTATTTATGTTGTAAGTTAAAATGTTTTATTAGAAGACTTTTCAAGGTTTTGTTTATATATATAAATTTTAAATACCAAAAAATCACGTATGTATTATTTAGTCTCAAAAAATAATCATAAGAGATGAGAGACAATTTGGAAGGATAAAATAATCACATTTTCTTTTAATTAATGAGGGACATTCTGGTTATTTATAACATTCACAAATTCCTGATAAGGTCTCATAGTCTAATTAGTCTAATTAGTCTTTATCTGGATTTAGGTATTTTAGCATCATTTTATTGGCATTGTCCCCAAGAACTATTCATTTTTTGGAAAAAAAAAATTACCTTATAACGAGAATCAAATAATAAATTATTGTATTGATGATTACATTAGAAAAAAAAATTATTTTTGCATCTGGCAGCCACCGTTACAAGATAATGTTTTGTTTCATGCAAATTATTGGTTTAATTTTAATTGAAAAAATTATAAACATAATTATGAAAAAGTCTCAAAACAACCTGCAATAACAAACTGACAACTACTCACTTATTATTAAAAAAAATTTTAATAATTATATTTTTTTATTTAAGACCCCACTACAATTCTCTCGTTTTAATTCAATTTTCAAAACAACGATATGGACGCTCCCGTGGATGCCAAGTCACGTATATGCTTGTGAACCGCAATCACTGAGCATTGACTTGACCATATATTGCCTTCGTGGAATCTTCTTCTTCTTATTTTTTTTTCCCTTTTTCCAACTGATTATTTCCCTTTTAACTGTCCATTTCATGCCTGTCATATCAAATCTTATCCCCCCGCCATTTAATTTTCTTTCCTTGTTCAGTGATTTTCCCGGAACATTACCCATTCGTTTGATTTGCTAATTATGTTCACATTTGTAGATTTGAGCTGTTTTCTCATGTCGGGAACGGATGTGCTGGACTGATTAATAGATGGGATATTCAAATAATCCTTTTCACACTCAATATAAAATTTTTTTTAAAACCAAATTGGATAAATTGAAGAAATCAAATAGGCGAGTTGATTATGACAAATATAACATTATTTCTTTAAAATACTTTTGTATGAAATTAAATTATGCTCCCTCCCTCGGTTTTTGTGTAAGAGACAATTTTTGGGCGTCACATGTTCCCTTTCATAAAAGATATATGCTGTCTCAATTTTTTTTTTTTTTTGGTTTGGTTGATTCCTCACTTATCATCATTTAATTATTCATATTACTTATATCATTGTATTTGATTTCTCCATATTTTCTCTCTACCAAACACTCTGTCCTTTTCACATGAATGATGGTATTTTTGGGAACAAAATTATATTTTTTTTACATATTAATTTTTTGCAACTTATTTTAACCAATATTTCAAAAAACCTAATTTGATTGATTATTTCTTATAAAACGAGAGGGAGGGAGTATCTCAGTTTATCAATTAATTAAATTGATCTGGAGGAAATGATAATATTATAAACAAAATAAATTAAGATTTTATATTTAAAATCAAATTTAAACTCCTAATAAGCTCTTACCTTAAGGACCCAAGGTAGTGCAGGATATTAATTATACTAAGAGGAAAATAACATCTAACACTCTAGCGTTATTTCCAATTGCATTCAACACCTTAATCTTATTTATGATACATCCATAGTGCATCCAACACTCCTAACCATAAATAAGATTAGGGTGTTAGGTGTGACTGAACAATAATATCAAGAGGTACAAAATGCATTAAAAAAAATAACACCAGAGTAGTAGATGCATTGTACACAAGAGTAGGGTTATGGATGGTATTTTACTCTTATATTAAACATATATAAGTAATGGGGTTAGGATTTTTGGAATAAAACATTATATCAATGTAAGTATGACTAAATTTTCATATTTTATATGCAATATATGAGAAGCCTAT
The DNA here is from genome assembly GCF_004799145.2 of Neltuma alba. Classification (NCBI taxonomy): domain Eukaryota; kingdom Viridiplantae; phylum Streptophyta; class Magnoliopsida; order Fabales; family Fabaceae; genus Neltuma; species Neltuma alba. The sequence continues at coordinate 205,087 of NW_021633641.1, forward strand.
CTAATTAAGATTAATATATTTCATCAAATTCAGACAGTATATATTCATCATTTTGACTAAAAAGCTAAATAAATTTAGCATGTGAATTGTATGGAGCTCAGAAAATTAGATATATAAGCATGTCTAATAATCATCCTCCATTGACCACGTGCAAAACAAAAATCTATCTTATCCCCTATTTCCTTTTGTTTTCTCTTCCAGCTGTAATTTTTCCCTTCCCTGATCATGTGTTCACATTTGTAGAAAATTGTCCATTCCATTTTATATATATATATATATATATATAATTTTGTCGGTCATTTTTTCAATATACATTTTATTAAACCCTCAGAATTTTGTTTTAATTTTATTTAATATTTCTCTGTATATGAATATAAATTCTAAGGAACTTTTAAGTTATTAAATTATTATGCCTTATTTGATTTTGTTTTTAAGTTTCTATGTTCTTAGATTTTATAAAATTGTTTTTCAAAACAAGTTTTTGAAAAACAAAAAACTTTGTTTGGATGTTTATTCTTAAAAAACATAATCATATTTAAAACGATTGAAACTGGAAAATGAAGCTTTGGCAAGTTTGAATTTGAAAGCCGAAAGCTCATCTGGTCAGGTGGCTAAATAAAGATAAGATTGTTCTCTGCTTTTAACTTGATTATATAAAAAAATTACAGAATAAAAACTAAAAAGCAAGAAAACACATAAAAGTTTATGTTTTATAAAACAAAAAATAGGAATTTGATTTTAGAAAACAATGAAAAAAATCAAAATAACTTATATATGTTTTCTTGCCTTTTATCCAGTAAAATTTGTTGTTAACAGCAAGGTGTCTCAGTAGCAGTGTCACCTGTTATGTTTAGATGAAATCATAGATTCGAGTTTAGTATTTAGATGTGTGAGGTTTGAAGCCTACACATATGTCGCCAATGGCAACACTCTAACTAATAGTGGCAGATGGAGATGGAAGATTTTTTTTTTTTGGAAGTTAAAGACACTTTGGTAAATGTATTTTTTTTCCATCATTATTAAATGTATATCAAAGGTCTTTATTAATTAAAAATTGAAATTCTAAAATATTTTGATGATTCCAATATATTTCTTTTTTATAGTTTGACCTATTGTATGGCAAGAGTGATTTTTCCAAGAAGTTATGGCAATTGGACCACAAGGTGGGGCGAAATTGAATGTTTGTCTTTTAACTTTTTTTGGTTATTAATGAGATTGGATCGAACAAGAGAAGTTCGCCTTTTATAATATATCAAACTAAGATTCAAATTTTGATTGAAAGATGTGTCTATAGTTAGGATCTGACAGTATCTCGAATAGGATACTTATGTCTAATAAAAAAATTCATTTTGGTTAAAAGTTTCATAATTAAAAATATCAGGTCAAGGAAATATTGCGTGTGTGTAAAATTAAAAATGAATTGTGACGCCACATTTTTATCGAAGTAGAATTCAAAGTGAGATATGACGTTTTGTTGGTTCGTTTATGTAATTCGTTTTATTGATTCGCCTGATGCACCTATCCTTCAAGTTCGGATCAAATTGGCAGCTTGACCTCAACAATTTTTTCTGTGTTTATAATATCATTTTCTAGATATGATTTTTAAGATCTCATGTGTCAATATTTTTAAAAAATAAAAATCAATATGTAATATAAAGTTAAAAATACACATTTTTGTAATCATAAATAATATAAGGCATCTATATATGACTCTTTATTAAGCTTAGAGTCTATGGTGATCAAAATAAATTTAGACTTAATGGTAAATTAGAATGTTGTTCCACACATAATGTTTAAATTTATCTTCTTAATTTCATTTCCCAAGTTCAAATTCTGTAGACATATAGTAGGTAGGTTCTCTAATTAGCATAAGAGGTATAACATCAATATTTAATATTATAATTTTAATATAAAATAAAAAAATTCAAAGCAAGTTTTTATTAGTTACAATGATGCGATTAATATAATTGAGCTTTTAGATTTCATAGTGTGTGGGGAGCTGAACTAATTAACTCAGAGTAACAAAGAGGCTGAATATAAAGTATACTTAACAAAATAATATTAGGATTAGATATAAAATATATACTCCTCCGGTCCTTAATATATAACCTAATTGTTAAGCTGATTGTGGTCCTAAATATAATAACTATTTCTCATATTTATCAATTTTTTCTAAATGACCCGTATGGATATTCCCTCAATCATAATTAAGTAAAAGGAGAGAGAATATTAAGAAAGATGGTTATGGTATTTTGGGAAAAACATATCATATTTTTTATAATTAACTAACTTACCTAACTTTTTTTAATCTAATCAAATTAGTTAAATAGGTCTTATATTAAAGATCAGAGGAGTAATAATTAAGACATATTATTAAAAAAATATAAATATTTTGGCTCATTTTTTAAAGGTACATTTAGTTACACACACAGGATTAGTACTAACCATCTGACTTAATATTGACAGTGCGTGAATGGCGATCATCGTCTTAGTATGCATATGATAAAATTTATACTACCTTTGGTATTAATTATAAGACATCATTTGTAGATTATAAACAAGATTTTATAATTAGGACAAGAGATAGTATAGTATTATTTATTATCATAAATAGTATTACTATCTTTTTAAATATTTTTTCATTCTTTATTTATGCCTTTGCCCTCCATATGAAAAAGATTGTACCAAACAATGAATACAAAACAAACCTAATAGAGACATATATATATATATATGTATATCTGTGTGTGTGAAAACGATTTATGAATATTTCAAACTGTTTTTGCCAAAATGAATTTTCAATTAAAAAAATCAAATTTAATACAAATGTTGGATATTTTAAAGGGTTAAGGTTCATCCATCACTCCCAAGTATTTTCTAGGGTATATTTAGTACTTTAAAGTATTTTGTGGTGTATTCAGTACCTTGAAGTATTTTTTCAAGTGTATCCAGCACTATGAAATATTTTTTTGTGGGCACCTAACATTTTAAAGTATTTTTAGGTGTGTCCAATACTCTAAATTTTTTTTGGTGCATCCAACACCAGGAAAATTTTTTTTTCAAGATGCTAAACCCACTTGAAAAATACTTTATGATGCTAAATGTATCATAACATACTTTAGGTTACTGAATGTGCCTGAGAAAATACTGTTGCACCATAACCCTATTTTAAAAGATCAAAATTATCTTCAATATTTTATTAAAATGATTTCTTATATTTAAAATTATAACATATTCTTCTTGATTTAGCTAAAAAGTTTTAATTTTTTAATTTAAAAGATAACAATAGTAACTTTAAAAAGAATGATTATCAAGAACTCTTAAAAATATTAACATTAATTAGAATGTATTAATTATCCTTTATAAAAAAATATATATTAATTATCCCTAGACCCTAAAACGTGAAATTGTTCGTTAATTTCTGGCAACGAGAAAACGCTCTCTTAGTCATTTTTGGCTGCGCACGGGGCCATCGGTTCGTTGAACACAAACCGCACAAAATGTTCCAAGAAAATAGGGATCACACATCAAGTCTAGACTCCTAGAAGCTTTTCGCTTGGTCCCAAAGAAATAATATATATATATATATATATATATACTCCTCCAGTTCTTAATATAAGATCCAATTCTTGAGTTGGTTTTGGTCTTAAATATAAGACCCATTTCTCATATTTATCAATAATCTCTAAATTACCCCTATGGATACTCCCTCAACTATAATCAAGTAGAAGAGGGAGAGGGGGTATTGAGAAAGATGATTATAGTATTTTAGGAAAAACATGTTATATTTATTACAATTAACTAACTTACCTAACTTTCTTAATCTAATCAAATTAGTTAAATGGATCTTATATTAAGGACCGGAGGAGTATATATTTATAAATTTTTTTCATTAATATACAATATAATAATATGCTCTCTTATTTTTATAGTCTAAGATGTAGGATGCTTTCCGAATGCATAGTGTATATTAAGAAAATTTAATTTATTTTTTTTAAAATCTCATGAAATTTGACTTATTTTTCAGTTTGGTTATTGTCTATAAAAAACACGTACAATTTTTTTATGTATAGTTATTTAGTGTATATTAATCCTCACAGGAATAACTACTACTTCAAATATAATATGGTCAATTATGTAAACTATCAATAAAAATATAAAATTAATTAAAATTCAAACTTCTAGATTAAATTGCACATCAATTTTTATCTTTAATATCATTGAAATTCTACATAAAATTTTGGGAGAATTATAATCAAGTCCCATGGAAGAAAAAAATTACAAAACAAGTCCCAGAAGTTGTCATTCTTCATTATAGGACTTGTCATTACAAGCTGCTCAGATTGTTGCTGGGACTTTTTAGTAATTATTTTTTTCTGTGGGATTGATTGTAATTCTCTCTAAAATTTTTAAGCTCTTTTGAAACATTTTCCCAAATGTTCTAAATTTTATTGAATAAACAAAATCAACCACACAACGTAACATACAATATATATTTTGTATGTGCAAGTATGCATATATATAAATATATGTATATATTAAAAATGTACTATCTCCTATTCTAAATATTAGAATTAAGGAAAGGGCTTATTTTAATCATAAATATAAAATATCAATTTATTTTGTTTCTCAAATTTATAATTTTTTAAAAATATATCCTTATTAACAGCACATGGTAAGAGGGTTTATTCAGAGGATAGTTACAATAATTCACATATTTAAAAAGACTATTTTATATATTAGTTATAAATAATTAATCTAACTAATTTTTTTAATATTTACAAGTTAATTATTTATTTCTTACGTCAAGAATTGAAAGGAGTACATTTTCCTTGTGAAAAAAGTATTATTAGGATACAGTGACAAAAAAAAAACTTTAAGACCAAGAGGAAAAAAAAACCTACAAGGTTCCCGGTCCTCTCTTTATTAAGCAGCCACATCGGACTCTTCTGTATCTCTTATTTCCGTTCCCACCATCCACTATTTAACTAATTTTCTTTCTTTCTTTCATATTCGATCCCTTCTAATAATCATTTCAACCTCATCACTTTCCCGGAAACTTACGTTTCCGAAGCTGTCATCATCACCAACATCATATAAATTCTTCATCAGGTTTGGGTTTTTTCATCATCAAAATCAAAACCATATAGCAGCTTAATTAATTATCTTCCCAAACTTGTGTAGTATTTATCATTGTTCTTATCTGCTCTGATATGAAGAACAGGAGGAGTCATCAGAAGAGCGAGAAGGGCATAAAAGTGACGTACATATCGAGCCCTATGAAGGTGAAAACCAGTGCTTCCAATTTCAGGGATCTTGTGCAGAAGTTCACAGGGAAATCTTCCAATGTTTCAGAGGCTAATTTCATGGAGGAAGCTCGTAATTATGAGAACGATGATGATTATGAACTTATACTGAAGGGTTCTTCTTCTTCCTCCTCCTCTTCTTTGGAGCTTGAGCAACAATGGAGGAGTGTGGTGGATCCTGAGCCTTATGAAGAAGAAGAAGCTGCTTCACCAGCTTGGTTGAAATTACAAGATTCTACTTCATCATTGGTGGACCCATTGCTCAATGAACAACTTGTGTTGGATTTTCTGGGCTTTGATGTGCTCAAGGATAGTAGGTTTCATATGTTTATTGGTTATTGATTGATTTATGATTTTTTTTTATGGAAAAATTTCAGTAAGTTTATTAGATTTTTGTTAGTTTTTATTTAATATACTCTTTGGTAGATTATGAGCTTATTTTGATAATAAGAAAAACATATAGATATGTGTAAGTAATTAACATTTTAAATAAAACTAGGATAGTTTACGTATGTCATATTTTTTTTAATTACACACGCACCCATTTTCTTTGGACAGAGAGAATAAAAAAATATGATATGGGTTTAATTGCCTAATATGTAGGCTTATGCATAGAGCCGGTAATATGGGTTGAGCCCGCGGGCTCAACCCACCAACCCGCCACTTGGTGGCGGGTTGGGTTGATAAAAATTAGGACCATTTTAAAATGGAAGTTTTGAGCCCATAACCGCCAAACCCAAACCCGCCGCGGGCTAACCCGCAGGGTTGGCGGGCCAGCCCGTTTAACCATTTTTTTTTTTTTGTAAATTTTTTCTTTTGCCTCTCAGTCAGACTCAGTTGGTCACTCTTCACTTGGTCTATACACAGCTACACTATCAATCTCGGCCCAATCCACACTCCACAGTCCACTACTCCACACACCACACTAACTCACCGAGCACTCCAAGTCCATGTCCCACAGGTTTCAACACGGCAAGTCGGCAACAGCCAACGCCCAACAGCAATTCAGTGATTCAGCTAAGCTAACACCGCAATATTGACTGATAGCTCATGAGTGATGATTGAGCACTTGGTAGTTGATAGTGATTTATGGAGTGACATGTGACTTTGTAGTGGTGTTAATTTGGATTTATGTTTTAATTTGAGATGTTTGTTAAATTATTAAGGACATATCATGTTTATGTAATCATATGTTTAATATTTTGATATATTTAAAAGTTGAAACTTTGGATAGATTTCATGTTTTATTTATGATAATTTTTATTTGTATTTTTATTTTAGGTATTTAGGAATTTGAGACTTTGAGTAGATTTTATTTAAAAGAAAAAGTTAAAAAAAGTTGGCAGGTTGGCGGGCCTAACCCGCCAACTCACCCTGACGGGCTGGGTTGGAAAAATTCCAGCCCGTCAAAAAGCGGTCCTAAAAAGCCCAGCCCGCCAAGCTTCAGGCCCGCCGCGGGCCAACCCATAATCGGCGGGTTGGCCCATATTACCGGCTCTACTTATGCATACATTTAAAAGTAAAATCGATCAAATCCGTATGGTTTTGAGATTTATTAGAGTCAGAACAGGTCTCATTATATTTATGAAAAGAACTTATTAATTACTAATTAACGAAAATAGCGAGATTTAAAACCATGCATGTATATAATTGTGAAGTATAATTTATATTTCTACCAATATATAAGCTTCGTTAGCTATACATATAAACTGTTTATTGTATGGAAAATTAACGAGTTTCAATTCTTTCACACTTATTAAATAAATTTTTTTTTTGATGACGATGTTAAAAGTTACCGCTGAAAATAAAATGATCAGTAATGACAAAATATGTCACTAAAATTCAGAGATTTTGCGGCAGCAATTTGTGGTTGCAGAAGATAATAATCAGTGGCGACATTCATTACTTGTGGCTGAACTAATTAGTCTTAATGGTAACAACATTTGCGTAAAGTTTTGAGAGTAGGAAGAGAAAATATTGGGTGAGAAGACAAAAAAATATTATATATAATATGTTACATATACATATATACATAGTCTTAATTATGTCATATTCTCAAAATTCAGGAAAAAAAACTTTGTCTCGTTAAAGAATTTTAAAGAGTCCTTGCACGATAAATTTTGTGGCATTGTTTTGAATTTCCTCAATTATATAGACATATACGTATATCAATGGAATGGTGAATAATAATATATGAAGTGATAAATTATTACTTGAGGCAAATAACTTAAAATTAAGTAAACTTCCAGGTGCTCAATGTGTTTGAGTAAAAACTCTCAGAATAAATTTGCACTTTAATCTTCAAAAAAACTAGTGTTAATATTCTAAATAAAGAAAGTTTGATTAGATACCTAATAACATTTTTCAGGTTATATGATACTGGATTTAAGATTTATATATAATGTGATGAAGCGCGCGCGCGCACACACTATAATTATAGATATAGAAGAGCAAGTTCTTTGTCTTTTATCAAATTTTTTTGAATGTACTGAAGAGGAAACATGTCCTAGGACAAAAGAAACATATACAATACCTACCACATTATGAGCCTGTTTGGCTCAGCGATTTGCAGGCTATAAGTTGCTTTTAAAAAAAAAAAAAAAAAAAGAAGACGTACGTTTGAAAATTTTGCAGTGGTTGGATGAGTCGTGGGTCAATTTGATTTTTACATAAAAAGCTACAATAAGCTATAAGTAGAAATTAGCTGCTTATGACTTATGGCTTTGACGTATGACTTTTGAAATATGGAGAGAGAGAGAGAGAAAAAAAGTTAAGAAATTTGCTACCTCATTTGATCCTTATTATAAGCTTCAAATAATTAATTTGTAGATAATGAAAAATCAGTTAAAAATAATAAATAAGTTAGAAATATAATTTTATTTTCAAATATGCACTTATAATAAATAATAAAGAATAAAAGATATACGAGATCAGCAAGATCTTATAAATAATTTAAAATTATTGTATTATGTAAATTTATAATTTTTTATTCTTTATTATTTAATAAAAGTCATACTCATTGAATTACTTATTCAATCATAATCCAAACAACTTTCTTTCACAAACTAACTTATTTATAAAAGCCAATCTATACGTAAATCACATTACTCAATTATTGTGTATCATGCCTAGCAAAACCCTTTCATAACCATCATCTGGGAAACTTCTTCAAAATGGCATGAATAAATCATCCTTTGATCTTTCTCTCCCAATCTTCTAAGGCTTCAACTTTAGTAAGAGAAGGAAAAAGATGGAAGTATTCATCAAGGGACGAAATTCAAAATTTGGGAAATAATCCTCTCTGGTTATACACCTCTACTTATGAAACTAGCCAATGGTGCCTTTGTGGATAAGCCAAAAGAATTCTGGGAAATAGTATATATTGTTTTCATTGCTCATTCACTTTAGATCACTCTGCTGTTGCTCCAGGTTTTAGCTCTAGTCTCTCTTCACTTTTCATTTGCTTTTTGCAGATCTGTCGCTGCCTCTTGCTAACTTCTTTGATTGTGTTTCTTTTGCTACCTCTGGGAGAGACAATTCCAACGACACCCAAATTTTACGTGAGATGCCTCATACACGTAGCATAACAAATCAGTTTCGACACTAATGAGAATGCACGCCCACCAAAAGTAGCTCCCATCCTAGCCATCTCTAAAGGATGCCCTTCCCTTGTTTCGGCAAGAGGAGAAGTAATGTAGGGTGAAAGAAAGAAGTCCAAGTAAGACGAGGACAAGAACCCCGCACCAACGGTTAACAAGTTTTAGAATATTAGATTTACTTCTGTTGTTTTGGTGTGTTAAATATATAACACACTTCATCCTTCATAATAGAAATCATCGTCAAAATGCTAAAAACATCATTAACTTTAAGAACAGGATATATATGCGAGCGCAAGGAAAATAGCAATAGAAACATAAACATGATATAAACATAATAAAGAGAAACACTAGCGAATTAGATTATACCCTTACCCTTTTTAAAGAAAATTTTAGTTACTAGAATAGTACGAGAAGTCAAATCCAGCCAACTAAAAATATGCAAAAGATTTGGTTATAAGAGAAATATTATTAATAGACAATATATAATAAGTATGAGATGAATGTGATCAATAAGTAATTCATTCACATAATATCCTTTGGGATCACAAGAAAATGTGCTTCTCTTATAACTAAAACTATGCCCCAAAAAAAAATCATAATCTGTTATGAATATTGTGTGGATGTCCATTTGCCCCTTCCTCTTCATCTTCTCCAAGTAACTTCCACTACCTCCACCACCCATTACTCTTCCACTACCCATTCATTCTTGTAACTCACCTCCATTCACATTCATGGGATTGATTATCCACTATTTGTCATTTAAAAACAATTGTAACCTATTTGCAAGACTATGCCTATAAATAGGGCATGTCATTTGTGTTGTAATGAAAGTGAAGAAATACAAAAAGTTCTCTCATTCTCTTGTCTTCATCTTTCTACTTTTGTGGTTTCATTTTGGTTCTATTTCATAAGACTACATTTATCAAATTTTCATATAAAAAGTTATACCAATGGAAAAGGTGGCAAAGTTATTAACTATGATATTAATATTGTGCTGATTGTTATGTGATATTGATTGTCGCGATTGTTTGAGCTAAATTTTATGGTTGAACATGTAAATTCTTGCAATATGTATGTGCCTTTTGCATGATTGTTGTAATATTGTAGTAAGGCATGTTTCCATTTCAAGGCTACTTTTGTAACATCCTGAATTTTGAGTACAGGTTAACTGAGCCGAATAGTGTGATTATGAGTAGTTCAGGGGCAAAAGTATAAAAAAGACTAAATGTCGGGTGAGCAATACAATTATGAAATGCTCAAAAAATTAAGAGAATACAAGAAAAATCCCGAAAAGTAGAAAAGAGCTTTTCTAAGACATATTTGAGTCTTAGAGTTATTGTTCAAAATTAAAATGCCTAAAAGATAAATTATTGGCAAAAAAAACCTATTTTGTTGTGAAATTTCAATGAAATAAAGGAGAAATAATTTATAAAAATATTCAAAGTCTTGAAAATTTGAGCAAATATCAAAACATATTATTTGATGATTTGGATACATCGTGAAGAGGTCTGTTCTTCCAGGCTTACATAATTTTGAAGCTACTTTATGAGAATTAAGGACCTATTTTTTCTGAATAATTCAAGTAGAAAAGATAGTTAGAGAATATTCATTTGGCTCAAAAATATCTAGAGAAATTATTTTTTGACGCAGAGATTAATGGAGGGGAAAACATTTTATAAAGTGTCCCAGAATAATTTTTCAAATTTATTCAGTGCTTAAATTCCAATAAAATAAGGATGAAATGATAAATTCATTACACTAAGAAGATCGAGGACATGTCATATTATTCCCATATTAAGAAGAGAAAAACTTGAGTCCTATATATGGGTTTCATAAGTATTAAAATAATATTTTTTTCATCACTTTTTAATGCCTGAAACACAAGAGAAGGATGCATTCACTAACTTCTCTCTTCACTTCCTTTCCACTTAGTCTCTTCATCAAAACAAAAATATAACTAAAATATTATTGTAATATTGAAAGATTAATTTTCAATGGTTGAGATTCAAAATTGTATAGAAATATTATTGTAATATTGAATATAACTAAAATTTATCATATTAAGCTACTTATATCAAATTTTAATGGTATAAATTTATTTATCTACTTTTTATTATTTATATTTTAATAACATATTTTTATTATTTAATATTCTTATAAAATAAATCCTAGCCATTGAAATTTGATCTAATGATAGCAACATTAAGTGGAGAGAGGTTCCCGGAGACATTCTTCTTTCCCGGAAACATTCCCATTCCTCCATTCATGGGATCACTTTAGAAGCTTGAAATCACACATGCAAGCTTGAATCTAATATACAGCGGGGAATAAAAAATATTTGAGAAAATTTGATCATCCGTATATTAAAAAACAAAGTCTTTCTATGCATAAAATTTAGAGCATCAAATTTACCTTCAATCATAAAAATATTAATTGTTTATGATGGTCAATGTTCAAAATATATTGCAAATATAAATTAGAATTCTTCATCAAATATATTGCCCAAATTTTCTTTTGCAAGCATCAGACTTGAGAATATAAACATACATATGCATTTTATTTTCTTACTGTGTTATCAACACAAAAATATAATTTGAGAATTAGAATGATGATAATCATATGAATTAACTGGTCAATCTAAAATTAATGTAATCAAAGTACTCTACATAATTTTATGGGTTCACATGTAATATGCATTACACTTGTCATATTTTTCTCACAAAATTTTCAATTATTTATAATGCAAATATTTAAATTAGATATAAGTTACTAAAAGTTAATAAATGTTAAAAAATATATAATGCAAATATTTAATGCGGATTTGGAGCAAATTTAATGCGCAAATTTATTTTTTCAAGCATTAAATCTCAAGAATCAAATTGATTCTTATCTTACATTATGCAAAATAAAAGTAATCTTCCATATATAAAATTATAGAATAATGATTGTATTAAGTATATTTAAATTTTAAATAATGTTCTACTCGATAGTCCAGAATAGTAGTTTACCTTCTGGCACAAAAAAAAAAAAAAAGGAGCAGTAATATACCAAAAAACAGTTATACAAGCATTAACATCAAATGAACCACGATGTAATATATTCTAACCTTTTTTGTGAGATTTCAGTGTTGTCGGATAAAGAGACCTCTTTTTTACCTTTTTTTTTTCCTTCTGTTTCTTCCCCCATTTGAGGCAGAGCAAAGTGATAGATGTGAAAAGATTCTTCGCCGCAGACGTAAAATTCAAAATCTGCCAAACATAAAAACACAAAAATTAGTACTAAGAAAAGAAAATTACATGACAAGTATGAAATATAAGAAGATGACATACAAACATCTGGCGCCATCAAGAATTAATTAGAGGTTAAGAAGTTGTGGATCTTAAATTTGTGAAGATATTTGGATATAATTAATTTATTTTTTCATTTGGGTCTTTTATTTCTGTGGTTAATTCTCTGATTATTTTTCCTTTCTTTATTTGGTTGTGATTATCATTTTCCTTGTAAATTTATTATTATGAAAAAGAATCACAATGACTCTAGCACTCATCAGCCAAAAAAAAAAAAAAATCTTGATCCATGCCGCTAATGAAAAAAAAGTAGACCACTTGGGATACTTGAAACATGAAAGAAAAATGTAACTCGAATGTGCAAGATTAGATGCCCCAATATTTTACTACATAATGTATTATATGTATTATATATATATGTTTATATATCTTTTGATTATGATATACATATTATGGGATATAAAATAATGATTGTAGAACTTTAATACATGATGGAACAGAAGGGAAACTTTTTTATAAAATTTGATCCCTCATATAGTTTTAATAAACTCTTCTTAATGCACAAAATTTAAAACATCGTATTTAGGTTTGACCGTAAAAACATTTATTGTATATAAAGGTAATTATTATAATAATTCCAATATTTTGATTATAATAATTAGCAAAAAGTGCAAACGTATTATATATTAAAATTACAATATACGGTTAGTCATTTAGATTTTTATAAAGTTTCAGTTTGGTCTTTAACTTTTTAAAAAATATTTTTAATCATTCAATCTTAAAATTATTAGTCTTAAATGATAATTTTTTTTAATAATCATAGTTGTTTTGAGAATTAAACTTAATATCTTAGCATTTTACAATATTGTACCAACATTTAAAATCCCAAATTATCATTTGTTTTAACAGTTTTAGGGGTAAATGAGTGAAAATATACTTTTTAGAGTAAGAGTATACTTTAACCTATACTAAAAGATGAAAGTATAAAATTATAACAATATAAAGAAATAAAATCAAAATAAATCCGCGCCTTTTTGTAGAGATTTCAATGTTGTTTGACAAAGAAACTTCCCTTTTTTTTTTTTAATTTGAAGAGGACCAGAATATTGAAGAGAAAATGAAATATCTTTGTGCAAGATGACAAAAACACAATATCTGCTAAGCAAATGACCACAAAAATTTTAGTTTGAGAATTTTAATGATATAAGAATTAAATTTATATGGCAAGAGAATAATTGAATTAATTATTTAAATGCAAGCCAATTATTTAAAGTGATAATAATATGAATTTAAGCCATGTGATACAAGTCTTCTATTTTTTGGATCACATGATATATATATATATATATATATATATATATGAGTTAATTTATAGCTCTACTATACTTTAAAATATTCTTACTTCTTAATTTTAATAAGTCATAGCATCATATATTTATGATTAATCATTAAAATATTACTATTCAGGTCTCCCAAGATCACAAAATGCGTTTTATGAACATTAGTTCATTGAAAAGTAATAATCCCAACTTATCAAAGATTTAAGTTTCCTATTATAAGGATTTTTATTGCCACTCATTGTAAACATAAAACCCTTTAATTTGTGCTATGAAAATAATTTGTGTTTTAAAATTATATTACCATAAGTTTCTCTTAAGTTAAAATTTTTCAAGTTATACCCTTCTCCATCAACGCCCTGTAGTACGGCAATGCAAGTTGTAACTTACAGACGTTTTAAATGAGATCAATATGTGGTGATTAGTTAACAAAATTGTTAACTTCATTAACTATCCAAGATGGTTAAACAAGCCAGTAACTAATTTTCAACAAACAATTAAGTTCAACTACCTCCGGTCCTGAATTCAAGAAGTTAGACAAATGATTTATCTTGGTAATAAATATACGGCCACTGTCTTCCAAATATATAATTTTTTTGTCTAGAATATTCGTATTGATTACATATATTAAAGGACTCCTAATGAAAATGCAATTCCAATACACATGATTAAATATAATAATTTAGGAAAAATAAAATACATTTATCACAACTATAACTTGCTAAGTTAATTTTCTTAATATCCACAAATTAATTATTTATCTAGCAATTCTTGTATGCTCTAAGAGCACCACATCATTCATGCTATAAGCAATTTAATCTTATCTATATGTTTATGTGTCAGCCTTGTCAATCTTTTAATTTATAACAAAGATTAATATAACTTTTAGTCCTTTAAATTTATCCTCAATTTGATTTTGATTTTTTAAATTTCAAATCATAAGTTCTAGCCCTTTAAGAGGTGAAATTGTCTAAGTTTTCATTAATTTATAAAGATCAATTCTTTTAAATGAACAAAATTTGGGAGATCAAAACTAATAACTTAAAACTTGAGGGATGAAAACTAAAACGAGATAAAAATTGTATTCTCCATTCATAACAACTTGAGAATTTATTTATTTATTTCTTAATGCAACAACCTGGGAATTTAATTCACTCAGTCCTCTCTCACGGTTCGTCATCTCCGGCTTCATCTGTTTTTCTGACTCTCTCTCCCCTCATTAACTTCTTCTTCTCTAAGCAAGAGACTCAGAAACAGGGGAAGAAGATGAGGGCGGGGGAGATCGAAGAAGATAAGAGGAGAAGCAAGCCTTCGAAAAGCAGAGCAAGGGTTTTCAGATCTTCAAAATTCAGGGCTGACTTCAACTATTTATTTCCTTGCAGGTATCGTCTTCTTGTGACAGCGAGAAAGACAAGGAAGAGAAGAAGGGGAAAGGAGGGGTCTAGTGGAAGATAGAATGGGGAGGATCTTGTCGGTCTCCATTTGCGAGATTGTTTGCAGCTTTGCAGGAAAGGGAAGCTTATGGGGAGAGAGATTGAGCTGGTAGTGGGAAGAAAATGAAGAAGAAGAAGAAGATGATGATAGGCCAGAGAGAAGTAGAAGACGACTCGTGTTTGAAGATATTGAAATCGACACGGAGGAGAATGAGGAGGAAGAGGAGATAAGACAGGGGTGATTGTATGTGTTGCTCTTTCGCTGATAAGGTACAGATCTGATACGAGAAAACGGCGTCCATGAGAAGAAAAAGTTAATAAGGGAAGAGAGATTATGAGAAAAAAGACGAACAGAGAAGTGAGTGGGAAAAAATGGCGGAAGTTTAAAGAAAAAAGTTAAATTAAGTTCTCAAATAGTAATGCGGCATACTTTTATTGGTCAGAGCATCATGAACGATGCGGCACTCCAAGAAGAATTTCTTCTTGTGTTGAGGATTGGAGGCAGTAACATAAAAATAAGCATCAACATTTTGATCAAATTTAATATTGCAAAGAAAGAGCCGACAAAATACTAAACAGTAGTATTGATAAATATAAAATCATTTTCACGCATATAAAGCAAAGAAAAATTAACATTCACGCGCGGACCTTATAAGATTGAAGCAGCAGCAATCGAGTTGTTGACAATGATTAGTGAATTGAACATGATTGTTGATGATTGGTGAAAGCAGCAAGATTGAAGCTTCTTGAACTCAGAGTGATCGATATGAAGGAATTGTGGAGAGAGCTATGCCTTTGCCTGGCTTAATTATAAGGAGAACAAGAATCTCATCAGAGTGTATATTCCGTCTTTACTCTCTGTTTGGCCAAAAAGAAAAGAAAAACGAAAGGGTTCCTTGTCATCGTCCATGTTGTTTGATTCTTGCTGATATGCGTGTGTTGCTCTTGGAAATTATCTTGGGTTAAGGTCTAAATCTACTCATGAAATATTATTGTTAGGGACACTAGACACTATAAATTTTTTTTGAGTGCAAGAAACACATCAAATTTTCAAAATGATGCAAAAATATCACAGCCGTTAAGTCAACTAACGTTACCCGTTTATCAAACATGTTAACTAAGAAAGTGATGTAAAAATACACAAAAACTTTTTAAAATGATGTAGAAAATCATATTTTGATGGCAAATTAGGGAAATGCCTTTAAGTGCATGTATATGTTTTAATAACTAATAAGAACAAAATTGACAAGTTACATTTTTCAATTGACATATATAAAAAATTACGTGTTCATATATGTGAATTTTCAAGTACACATACGTATTTTTAATCAACCTATAATATTAAATAAAAATCAAATACAAGCTGACTCATTTTCACCTCGATAATGGCTCCGCACTCAAAATACGGTTCTATAAACAGTTGCAGCTATGAACAGTAGCGGTTCAACTTTGGGCTGCATGCATTTTTTTTTTTTGGTGTGTGGCATATTCTTCAGATTTCCAAGTACTTGTAAAAATGGGAGTTTCAAAGTTTAAAATTCCCTCCATCTCTATCCTTTCTCTCTCTTTCATTCTAAAATCTCCAAGATTTCTCATTTCTCATGGTTTTTCGGCTTTTCCTTTTCAAGTTATAGCCAATGTTTTAAAATATAATAATCAAATAAAAAAGAATATTAGAAATATATATGATGATATAAATATAAGAAGTGAATATAAAATTACTAGATATATATTTAAAATTTGCATTAATATTAACAGTTTTAAATTAAAAATTAGTACATGCAGAAATTACTTGAATTTTAATACAATTAAAAATTTGATATTTAAATCTTTCAGTTTTTATAATAATTTTTATCTTTAAAAATATAACAATATTGTAATATAAATATTTTTTGACGTAGTAATATAAATATTTTACATACCTTTACAATATGGTAATTTTCACTTTTTTTTAAATTTTAAGATTTGTGTCAATTTTTATAAATAGATAATAATTTTGTCTTACAATTAGTTTAATATTTTTCCCCAAAGCTAACATTAAAAACAAGATCTTAAAAACCGATCTGTCAATGTTATCTCAAAAATGATTTCTATTTATTGTTTGTAAAAGCATTTGGAAAAAAATAATACTCCTCCCATCTTAAATATAAGACCTATTTTGTAGTGCAATTTACACTATAAAATGAATCTTATATTTAGGACCGGAGTAGTATTAATTAATTATAACATATCCCAAAATTGAATACCACACGATTTCTCCCTGCAACACGCTTTCTCATATACCTTTCTTCGCTGCCTCCATTTTTTCTTCAGTTTAGTTCTGCTCTCACCGAATATGGACTCGTTCACTTCTTTTGCCCGATAAACCGTCTTCTCTTTTCTTTTTCCCCTCCATTCTTGACTTTTTACTCTCTCCTTTACGTGGTTCCAATTTTCTTTTCCCACTCCTTTTTCCCCCCTCTTCCTCAATTCGCCAAGTGAATCGTTATTTCTCCTTCGGTTACAAACCTGCTGTGGGAGCTTGAGTTCGTGGTCTCCGTTGGTTGAGGGTGGTGATGGATATTGGTCGGACACTCTCATATAACGGTAGGGAGTGCTTCTGGAGTAGAACCTGCAACTAAATCCAAGCCTTCTTCATTCTTTCACTCTTCTGCAAATCCTCTTCAAGTATTCCTCATAGTTTTATTTTACGTTTTGTTTTAATGTATTTTATTGTTCTGTAAAGGGTTTTCCTTGCTAAACGAAGAGTTTTTAAAATTCTTCACAAAATTGGCTGAACGTTTACATATTTCAGTGTTAGGTGTTCATCATCCGTCCTCAAAGCTTATGTTTCTATGGCATATTATGTATTATAAAGTCAATTCAAATCCTCCATTGTTTATTTCCCTCCAAATGGATTAGTATTAATTTGCTTGCCATCCCTACTATAGTGCATGGTTCTTGAATTAGACTCTTTGGTGTTTTTTGTTGGAATTTGTTGAGGTGTTCTAAACATCAAAATCAAACTCAACCCTTGCAAGTTATAAGGATTTTGGTATTGAATTTGGAATTTGAATTCAATGTTGTACATTATCTATGTATGACATTTGATACTCAATGGAGTGTGTGGTTTATCTATTTAATAAACTCTTTTAATGAGCTGTATGGTTTGAGGTGGTATGTCATAGACCCAAGTGTCAACAAGGTCAAAGCTCATTTGTGGCATTCTGTTGCTCTTTTTGTGAGTCATTGTTCTCTTGTATTCTGGACATTTTTTTGTTAATTTGGCCTAATTAAGTTTGCAATTAAGGTCTCCTCTGTGAAATGCTAGATTAGATCTGGCAGGATCAATGCTACTTGAGGAAATGGATTTGTTGGGGGTGGACATGGAAGAATTTCAATGTTTTCGGTAAACATGGTGATACAATATTATTATAACGAATACCTATCCAAGCCCTGGGGACAGATTATTTATGTTAAAAATAATAAGTGCATTTGTTAAAGAAGCCTGCTCTATACTTTTCGAGAGGAATGAGTTTTGGATGTTCTTGCAGTGCTGGTGTTGCAAGGGCATATTGTGATGTTGTTCCCCGGAGTCTTTATATTTGCAACCATAACTACATAGACAAACACACTTCTACTGGAATTTCCCAAGTAGCCTCTTTGAATAAATGTTTATGTCCAAAATCAGGAAACAGCATTTGTCCTTTATATTGGGGTCGAGTTTAGGTGATTGCAGTATTGAGCCTATTGATGCTCTTCAAATAGGTCTCAGGAAGAGAAAAGAAAAAGGAGATCCAAAAGTATGAAGCATGAAAGTACTTAAAATATTAAGGTCCTTCGTCTGCTAGATTGTACATAGGCTCATAAAATATATTCATATTCAAATCAAGGAACCGTAGGCAGCAATCATAACCATGGTATTGTCTTGAAAGGATCCGTTCGAAAGTTATGCAAAAGAAAATCACGACACACTAAAGACATGAATGTTGTTCAAGTGAGTTTGGAGGCATTTGGCAGGCTGAATTGTGCACAGGGTCTTTGATCATTGGGCTATATTTTGTTGCCTTCATGACATCCTTTTGGGGAACGACAATAATAATTGAAAAAAATAAGCTTTTACAGGCTCTTCCATAAGGAAAGGTTGTCTCTAGGTACTTAGCATATTATCCTATGTGCAAGACTAATTTACTTTTCATGAAAATGCAAAAAGGTTACA
Organism: Neltuma alba; assembly: GCF_004799145.2. Lineage (NCBI taxonomy): Eukaryota > Viridiplantae > Streptophyta > Magnoliopsida > Fabales > Fabaceae > Neltuma > Neltuma alba. The sequence continues at coordinate 224,247 of NW_021633641.1, forward strand.
AGGAAATAAATACTAAACTTTTGCATAAAAGTGCAATCTAAAATGCCATTCAAAGTTAAAGTGTTCGGGCGAAAATTTTGAAATTATCATTAGACCATGCACCAATATATAACGATATGAGGTTGGAAAAGAGATACTTCTAGCCATTTCTTTGCTTTATCATTGGCCAAAAAAAAATTGACTTATGACAAAGTCACAATTATTATGGTATGTACTACTTATGAATAGAGGAGGCAATTTCAATTTCATTATCTGCATATAGAAATGCATTATAGTGTGTTGATACTTTTATGATGATATAGATTGTAATAAGTTAGTATTATTGATTATATTGATTGAAGTAAACTCTTCCCGTGCATGGGGAAATATGTACTAGTAACTAACAATAATAAAATTTACAAGTGCATATATAGAAATTCTCAACTCCTAATTCACAACAGCTAATACAAAATTTATAGGTATTCATAGGTAAATTTATAAGTGCACATAAGTATTTTAACAACTAACAATAGTATAATAATAAGTATCCATATAAGTAAGGGTATTTGGTCACTTACCATCAACACAGAATTTCATTCTGGTCCATTGGTACTGTACTGTATTTTCAAAATCTTTTAAGAGTGAATGAAAATTAAGTTGTTTCTCTAGTCCTTTAATGATATTCTTCCAAGAGCACACTCCTTCCGGTACTTATTTAAGGATTTATGCATGTTTTATAATATAACATATATTCTTTAAAGTATTAATTTTTTTTACCCAATATCTCTAACTAACTATAAAATTATCTAATTAACAAAACTTCTCTAACTGATTATTTTGTGATTAAGGAATTACTCTCTTCGGGCAGCTCATCACCTGTTGTGAGTTTAGAGTTTCTGAGCTACACAGTTACTACTGCCCAAAAAGTAATGCAAACTTTCCTAGAAAATATTTCTGGATTGAGATTTTTATGAGAAACTCAGAAAGCTTGGCAGCACATTTGAATCCATTAATGGGCTATATATATTTGTGACCCTAATGAACCACTAGTAGTGGTAAATCATTTAGAAGCTTATGGTTCAGATATGCCTTTCTGGCAAATATATTTCAAATGTTTACACTTTACATTAGGTTTAAAGATCTGTTTTCTGTCGTGAAGGCCTTCACTTGTAAAGATGTTTTGAGAAAATGTGTTTAGGAGCTTCACAAATTCCGTACGTGATTGAAAAATTGTTACTCTTCCCATTTCAGTGGGTATTCAGCTAATTCTTATCCTTAAGTGTTATTTTTCTACAATGGTTGTGCAATTGATGTAGAAAATGACAGATTTTCTAAACCGGTCTAAACTAAACTGCTTGGGGTTCTGATGTAAAGAATCCTTTTTACCTAGTCTAAAAGACTTTATTTTCCCGGTAATGATATTCTATTGATTCTTATCCTTGGTGCTTTTATTAACATCTTGAGATTATGTTATGGGTGAACATAACAGCTGCCACAACCCTCAGATTTTAGCCTTTTGCTAATCAAAACAGAACTCATGCTTTTGTTCAGGCTTTGTTTGAGCAGAGCATTTCAACATCCTACATGTCAGTTATTGTCTTTTTTTTTTTTTTTTAAACTTCAGCCGTTTCCATCTCTTCTATTTGGTGCAGCAACATGCTAATGTGTAAAAATATTGTGAGGGTATACTACCTTTGATCCTTAATATAAAACTCGATTGTTTAATTTGAAAAGATTAAAAAAGTTACTAAATTATTTTAAAGTATTTAAATTTGTTGTTTTTTTTTTCAAACTAATTTGGCTCACTTATAAATTAGTATATAATATAACGATACATATAAGTATTTTAAAGAGATAACGTAACATATGCTATAACTAAGTAATTTAGTAACTTTGTTAATTTTTTCAAATTAATCAACAGGATCTTATATTAAGGAGCGGATGCAGTATTCTTTTGACCCGACTGGAGTCCCATATGTTGCACCAAATCGCACCAAATCTCAAATACGAGTGGTGTTATTCATAATGCTTATAAATATTGTGGCCATTTTCAGAGCTTTTACGGATGCCTGATTAATAAATGGTTAATGTTATTATCTTTTTCTTCCTTCCTCTGTTCTATTGTTATTAATTTCCGAACATTGCTTGACGATAGCAGAGGACACGACACATTGATTTCACCATACCCTATTTTAAAGCAAGTACAAGAGAGCTTTCTTTGTTGTCTTTGAATAATAATTATAATAATTGAATAAATTAATAATATTCAAAATTGAACAATAAACATGTATCAGTTGGAGTGAAGTGATCCACTACGCCTTAGGGTTACCCTCTCTCAAATATAAGAAGTACTTCTCATCAGTTCATAGGAACTAGTTTCAATGTTCATGATGTAAATTTAAAATTTTCAACTAACAATTTTTAAATAAATTTTTTTTAGAAACTTATAATTAAAAGATTATATATATTTTGGATTATCTACTTATTAAAGAAAAACATTTTTTAAAACCAAAGATATAAAAAATTAAATCTCGACCATTCATATTAAATTTAAATGGTTGAGATTGATGAGTATTATGGTGCTCATTACTGCAATGAGTATCGAAACTAATAGGTAAATGCGCTACCACTAAACGTATTCCGACTGTGTGCTCTTTTTTTTTTTTTCACCAGCAATTTTTGCATATTCATAGAACCAGTGTGGAATGTGAAAAACAGTAAAAAATCCATAACTTGTCATCATGGAAAAGAAGTACAAGCACATTCTTGTTCAAAATAACTCAATAAATAATCTCTGTTTTTTTTAAAAAAAATTTTAACTGACGTAAAATATATATTTTTGTTAGGAGTGAAATGACCTTGATTTCATTCATTATCTCAATTATTCCTTAATTTCCTCTCTATCCCACCAACTCACTTACCCTGACACATTATCTTTAGGCCTTGTATGCATGGCTTCAATTTTATCTAAAAGTAGTACATAGTTGTTATGCACTTATAATTTTAAATTGATTAGTTTTAAATCCTGCAATTATTTTCCCAAAAAAATGTATTTAAATGCTTTAATCATGATATTTATATTTTTTGGTTGATGTTGGATACTTATAAGCCTCCATGTAACCTTTTTCTTTTTCATTTATATTTAGTTTTAGGATTATTCTCTTCTTCAGGTACCTAATTGGATTTCTTGTGTTTACTTTTGAAATTTCTGAGTAGCTAAAACAGGATACGTTTCTTCCATTTCTTTTTCCTTCTTTCTTTCTCTTCTGTGCTTTTATCCTGTAGCTTCATCTTCTCTGCACTGCCCAATGGCATAGCCAAATTATTCAGATTTTATTTCATGCTTGTTCAACTTTATTCTGCTTTACAATCTATCGATGTTAGCCTGATGCAAACAACACCTTTCTCTATTTGAATTCCCAATATCCATAATTCCTGCTTTTGGAACACGGATGTCACGAACGTTCCAAATTTTTCCCTCACTTACATGATGCCTCTTTAATTCCAATGAAGAACACTGCCATTCGATCTGGTCGACCAATGTTAATTCCTTTTCATGCAGATTATAATGCCTTCTTTCTACTAATTTTTTGCCTGTGTATTGTGCGGATATTCTTTTCTATACTCTTTTGTATATGCCTTTGTAAAGAATGAGTTTTGAAGAAACCTCCCAATCAGTTTCGAGCATTACACATTGATCATACCATGCTCTGTTCTAAAGCAAGTAAAACAGAGCTTTCTTTTTCGTTTGGATGATGATGATAATAACAATTACAATAATAATTTCCTTTGCCCGAGAACTGGGGGGAAAATAAATTAAGACAATAAAAGGTATTGTCATTTTTGGCATCTCAGAAGTAACATCCTTAAAAACAGTCATAGCTTGATGGTTGTGGAGTCTTGAGAGATCTGATACTAAACATAGAAGAAATATCAATATCCAGTTAAATGTACTTTGATTCGTCTGAGACCAAAGCAAGCAGGGAGATCAAAGCCTAGCTCATCATGTAGATTTTGTTTTGCTGAAGGATCCTCATGATGGTATTCCCACAATAAATGTCAGCTCAAGAGCATGTTTGATAGTCCAAGACCATAAATTTTTAGTTGCTATACGTATTGTGAATAAAATTTCCCCGTCCTTGCACTCCCTTATGTTTAGTTTCTGTAACTTTGAGAAAATATATCGGTAGTATCAATCCATTTCAATTGTAGACCATCATTCTTCTGAACATAACTAACAATATATAATTCACAAGAGAGCCTCTTGCTCTGGCCTTGGAGATTATGGAAAGGAAGAATGTTAACATAGAAGATTCAAACAATATATCAAGGGTGTCCCCTTGGAGATTGCTCTAGCCTTCCTAGACCATGAAAGATCGAGCTCGAAGACTGAATTAAACACTTGAGCCAACAACCCGCTGACTCACTCATTGTCAAACCATAACGCGCAAGAATCACAATAAACCAATTCTTTCTATTGAAAGTCATAACTATGTCCTGTCGAGAAAACTAGAAGTGATACTTGGTCCGAGTCGTGCCGGTAGATGCTGTCCTTAAGAGTTATTCCGCCATCATAGGTAAACGTGAATGTGGCACTCTCTAGGATTAAACAAACCCTTCCTGCAGAAAATAGGGTGACAGAATAGCAGAAAAATATCAGCAACACAAAAATACAGAGAGGGAAGAAGAGAAATGCAGAGGATGAACAGATGCTCGAAGACTCAAGAGCGGGGTACAGAACACACTGTCTTGGACCGCTTTATATAGGCCTCAGAGGACCTGACCGTTGGGCACCACCATAAATACAATTAATCCATCGGTTTCATACGTTACTACAATAATTTGTAATTATACCTTCGGTTATGAATGTTGGGTATGTTAAAGAAATAAATTCGAGATGTTACCACACATTAATCCATGGAAACGGTTTAAGGATTAATGGAGGATTAATCACGGTTTGAAAATTTTCAGCATTCAGTAACCTTCGGTTATTACAAAAAAATAAACAGTCAAAAGAAGGATTTTCTGATAAGCTCTCTTAACACCATTTTATAATTTAATTTTGCAAAAGTGTTTAATAAAAAGTGCTCGGTATTGTTCTAATTCGCGCGCAGGGAGGAATCGCTAGTTTTCAACTGTGTTTCCCTCCGGTGGGCCTTTGTCGTGTACACAAGATCCTCATTCTTCTCTAGGCCCATTCACTAGCCCAATAATATATGATAGCATTTATACACTTGAGTTTCCTCTCTCTTAGGCAATGTGAGACTTCATTTTTGACACACCCATTTATATACATAACAATCTCCCACATATGTCAAATTCATTGAAAAATTGGAATATATATATATCATATATATAATATTTATATATTTATGTGTTTGAGAGTTTATTGTTGGCATTTTTGATATAACTTTCAAGATATATGTTTTTCTTTTAGCAACTGCATTTTTTTTTTAAAGAAAAATTCATTGGGTTCATATGACACTAGAGACATAAATAAAAAATAAAAAACTATAAATAAAAGACAATCAATGTCAGTTTTGGTCATGCTTTTCTGGAATTAGTTCTAATTTTCAGACAAAAAATTTTAGGAAAATTATTTTAGGGGTTTATAGAAGTTGAGTGAGGAAGAAAGTTTTTATAAAGTGTCCCAAAATAATTTAGGTGTCCTAAGCCCAAAAAGAAAATCGGACCAATGCTTAGCCCAATATAACTTTAGTGTCTCAGAATAATTTTTGTGCACCAAGTCCAAAAAGAGCACCAGATTTGTTGGGCGGGATTCATTAAATGACAAAATGAGAAGCTTATATAGTATATATTGCGTCTACTTAAACCACTCCGAGGCACCTTCACATTCATTTTCGCTCTTGCAAGTTGCAACAGCAAAATGAGAGAGTGGGAGACCGAAAGAACCGAGGGGAGGCCAAGAAGTGTTCGAAGAAGAAGCAAAGCTCTTCCCTCCCATGCAACCTAACATTTAGGTAAGGACCTTAAAACACCTTCCATCAATATTTTCTCCGATGGCTGTGTGTTATACAAGTAGATGAGAGGTTTAAATCTGATTTTTAGATGATGGATTGTAGCTTGTGGGGGCTGATTTTATTCCATGCATGTTGATTTGTGTGAGAAGATGTGGATTTTTGAATCTGGAGTTTCTCTTTCAGGGGACTATTATTATTTTACTTCTCTTACGGGAGCTATTATTTTTAGTGATGATATTTATATTTTTTGGCTGATGCATAAAATTATTTTTTTTTTCTCGAGTTATTTCTGACCTAGCCAATGACTCACATCACGAGGGATCTGAATTGAGAATGAAGAGTTGCTAGCTATAGGCCTTCATATAACCCTTTTCATTTTCATTCGTAGTACTACCTCCGGTCCTAATTATAAGACCCAATTGACTAATTTGAGGATATTAAGGAAGTAAGTTAAGTTACTTATTTGTAACAAATAAGTGTTGTCATTCTTAAAATATCCTTACTAATTAAGTGTGTTGGTTAGAACTATCATTATTAGAAGGACTATCTTGGGAAAAAATACATAAATATGAGAGACAAAATGGATTGGGATCTTATAATTAGGATCAAATTAAAAGTCAAATGGGGTCTTATATTAAGGACCGGAGGTAGTATTTAATTTCAGAATTACTCTCTTCTTTCTTGGATTTTTTGTGTTTACTTCTGAAATTTCTGGGCAATTAAAGCAGGCTACATTTCTTCCCCTTCTTTTTTTTCCTTTTTTCTTTCTTTCTTTCTCTTCTGTGCTGTTAGCCTTTAGCTTCATCTCCTCTGGACTGCCCAATGGCATGGCCAAATTATTCAGATTTTATTTCATGCTTGTTCAAATTTATTCTGTGCCTGATGCAAATAACACCTTTCTCCCTTTGAATTACCAAGATCAATTATTCCTGGTTTTGTAACACAGATCTCACAAGAACGGTCTAAATTTTTTCCTTACTTATACGATGCCTTTTTAATTCCAATCAAGAACACTGCCAAAGTTAATTCCTTTTCATGCAGATTATAATGCCTTCTTTGTGCTATTTTTGTCTGATTTATATTCTTTTGGCCCAGCTTGAGTCCCATATGTTGCACCAAATCTCAAATATGCTTTGTAAATAATGAGTTTTGAAGAAACCTCCCAATCAGTTTCGAACATTACAGATTGATCCCACCATGTCCTGTTTTAAAGCAAGTAAAACAGAGCATTATTTTGTGTTTGGATGATGATGATGATCGTAATAATAATTGCCTTTGTCCGAGGATTAAGGAAAAAATCAATTAAGTCATTCATGCGTCAAATATTATCCATATATAACTTCAGATTTTCTCATTAAACGTATTAGAATCATATGTTTTATTTGATGATCTAACACGATACCGAAATAAGGATTATGAAATAGAATAAATATGGCCATGTTTAAAGTAATCATCTGTTTAAAGGACTACGATTTTTCTACTTGTTACTCGTAAGTGAAAATGTTGGCAATCAAGATAACTTGTATATCTGTCCTCACCGAAGCCAAAAGATTACAAAATAACGTCAAAAATGATGTCGATTCCTCCTACTGGAAAAAAGTTATTAAAATGGGGCAATGAAAACATCATTTTTGAGATGATAAGAACATGAGAACGAAAGGTTATTAAAATAAGACGATAAAAGGAAACGTCATTTTTGGCATCTCAGAAATAACATCCTTAAAAACACAGAGTCATAGCTTTATGGTTGTTGTGGAGTCTTCAGGTTATTGTATGTTTTAGAAAGTCTTATTTACCAACCATATTTAATGGAAGAAGACACAAAATATCCTCAATCCCGCCACTCATCTTGTTTTTCCTTCTTCTTCCCCGGCCTCTATCTCACACATCTCCATTATCGCCGGCGTCATCTTCGATGCCCCACCACCTCCTTCTTTTTCCTCCACCATCGTCTTCAATGCCGATGGAGCCTGTTCCTTCAATGCCAACGAAGTTTCATCTCCCAATCATGACTCCTTCTCACAATCGCACTTCAAGGCTTTCATTTTTGAAGTTCGATCTCAACACCAAGCAATTGAAGAGGATGTACGAAGTGGAGGATCAATAGTTTTGATTTTTCCAAAGACTCAAAACATTGATTCCAGATATGTATAGTTAGTTCCAGGTTTGATTTGTCATTCTTTGTGTTTTAGCTGGTTACTTCTACAAAATTGGTTCCAAATCTGTATAGTTTGTGGCTAGACTTGTGCACCATGAATTTTGATTCTATATTGAAATTAATGTCATGGCATGTTTCCCCCTTTCATTTTATTTGTTCCCATTGAAGAAATACAAAAGGAGAAGGCAAACTTTTTTTTTTTTTGGTTCGATGATGATATTTTGGTCTTTTATTTGTTTACATATATAATTTAGTATAAAAATTGTTCTTTTACACATCTCCAATGTCATACTAATCATTCTGATAGTAATCAAGATTGCGTTACACCTCATTGCATTGCATAGTAGAGTATACATGTAATTGAACCAAACAAACCCTTACTATTTATATACTCAGTCCAGTCGTTATCAAAACCCAAAAGGTTCTGGTCAAAAAAAAAAAAAACCCAAAAGGTAAGCATCCTTCAAATGTCCTGCCAACATCATCTTCTCTGCCTCGGTGATGGTGAAGGGATGGTCCAAGACTATGTAGCAATCTATATACATAGAAGAAAAATAATCCCACTTTTGGGGATGTCTCTTTATTAAGCATTACTCTTTATAACACTTGGACTTTTTTCTTGGTTATTCGTCATTGGAAAAAAAAAAGAAGAAGAAGGAATGAATGAGTATTTAGTAGAAAATCAATTCAGCTAGTATTAAAAAAGAGAGAGAAAGTCTTATGAGAAATGACTTATTTGCGTGTGTGTGTACGGTTGTTCTAGCTATATAGGATAAGTTGACCTTTGCCAAAAAAACAAAGGTTGTTATTAATGATTTATCTTTAGCTAAAGTATATATTTGGTCTTTTAACTTTATACAAGATTTTAATTTGATCTCTTAATTTTAAAAAGCATACTTTTGGTTCTTTAACCCTAAAATTTTTTAAAAAAAAATGATGACATTAAGATCTTAAATATTGATAAAAAAATTCTCAAATGTTAACATATTAAGTTTAATTTTCAAAGCATTTATGATTGTTACAAAAAAATTATGATTAAAGCCTGATAATTTTAGGGTTAAAGGACCAAATGTATAGCTTTTAAAGTTAAGAGACTAAATTAAAATCTTGTACAAAATTAAAAGATCAAATATATACTTTAACCTTCTATCTTTACTGAAAGATAAAAATTATGTTTCCATCTCTTGTCATTTTGCGTAGTGAACTCAATGTTTAGTAGGAGTATTAACTTTACAGTCCCCGTTTTGATAATTCTTTTTTTTTTTAAAAAAAAAAAATCAATCTCCCCGTGAACTTTCCAAATGACATAGATACCCTTAATTGCTCCCCTGTTTCTAACAGAGTGACTGTTAGAGAAACTCTTTGGCATGTTAGGGACATGGATATCTCGCACAAAATCTCAAATATGAGTGGTGTTTTTCATAATGCTTCCCAATAATGGGGTTTGTTAGAGTTTTAATACTCCTCTAAAGCTGAGAGAAAAGAAGTTTTTTGGTCCTATTTATAGAGTAAAGAGAGGGATTTTTCATATAAATGTACAGCTTTACTCTTTCTTTATTATTATATTGATTTTGTTCTCATGAAGTACAACATATATTAAATAGAGTTAAAGTTAAAAAGTTATTACATTTTAAATGAGAGTTAATGAAATTTAAGATTTTCGTAGGTATGCATAAAACATGTTAGAAATGACTTATAAATAAGATCAGAAGAGTAACTTATAAAGATATATATAGATGGGAAAGTGATATTTGTGCAGTTTAGGGCAATTCATTTTCTCTAGGCCATACCGTTTTGGAAATATCACCTTGAAAATACATAAGCATTTGGTGATAAAGAGAAATTAAGAAAATGTGGGACCATTGGCAGCCCTTGAAGAGAAAATGCCTGCTTTAAAAAGAATCAATCTGTAAGTAAAGTATATTTGATATTAGCATCTCAAATGCCATGTTTTATTACATTCTTAATTATAAGCATAACAAAGGCTCATCATGTATACATGGAAAGAGAGAACTTCTGAAGTGTTTGATGATACCAACTTCTCCCGTTTGCAAATTCTAAAACATGAAATTAGTGTGAAAGTGAGATATTGTCTTCCAAAGAAAGCAAGGCAAGTTGATATGGATGATCTTAGAGTCTCCATTATTGTGTAGAATCCATCTTGTAAATGTTATAAATGTTTTTGTCACGAATAGAGATTTTGGAAAAGATACCTAAGAACTCGTTCTGAAAGGTGGCCTAAATTTATTTTACTCCCCATTTGTGTGCACGTAGTTGTTCTGGTTTTATGCGACGAATTAAAATTCCAAAAAGAAAACAGAGAAATTTTATTATCTTCATTATTATTAAAAACAATTATTTATTACAAGCAAAATTCTCGCATGACGTTAAGGCCTCGATCGCATATGAAAGGGAATTTTGCGTCAATTACATGTACGATGCCATTTTCAATATCCAACAACAACAGGGAAAAGACAGATAGCGTAAAACATTAGAACAAATGAATTCATTAATTCAGTATTAAAGAGAGGTAATTTGATAAAGAGTTGTGATTTGCTCTATCATAAAAAGGTCAAACAGAGGACACCACACATTGATCTCACCATGCTCTTTTTTAAAGCAAGCACAACAGATCTTTGTTTTGTGTTTGAATTATTAGTATTATTCAATAACTTAATATTCAAAATTAAATAAATTAATATATATTGAACATTGACTGTCTTTCTGCAAAAAGAAATCAGCAAAGAAGGATATTATCAACTGCATTCAGTTCCATCCACTCACATATAAAAATGTCAATGTGTTTTGCGAACATTTTTCCACATGGAGAGCAGTCTCGTGATAACAAACACATGAAGTGAGCATCTTTTAATCACTCAAAAACAACAAACACGAAGCATGAAAATAAAAGTACAAGTTTCTGGTCACACCTGTAATTTAGTGAAATCCAAACGCATCTCTAACCACCCTCAACATTGCAGAGTTTGATATCAATAGATGAAGTGCACATCTTTTAATAACCCAAAAAAAAAAAGAAAACATGAAGCAAGGAAAAGAAATCCAAGCTAGAATCCAAAATGTTTATTTTTAGCAGCAATCATTTCCCAGTATTGGTTTTGCCTTGCTAGAATCTCTTGTCGGGCCTTCAAAAGTTGAGTATGATTTGCCATCACATTTGCATGCTCTTGTAATGCAGCTTCCAGGTCCTTTTGAGCCATTTCGGCCACTCGAGCTGCCTTAACCTCTTGATTTCGAGTAGCCGCAAGCATTGCCTCACTGGTCTTGAGATCACTGTCCAAACCCGTTATTTCTTGGATGCCATCAAAATCAGATACATCACTATTAAAAACCTTAGTCTTGATAGATTCAAGCCAGTCCTTATCAAAACCAACAAAACCTTTTGTCTGCCTCAGTGATTATGAAAGGTGTTCTGGTGTTTAGAATGTGGAGTATATCAATCAATACCCTATAGGATATGCACAGCATTTGGGTGCTCCGATCATCTGTAGACAGACGCAGTTGTGGGTGAGTCTTGAGTGCCTCTTCCAATAAAGAAGTCTCAGAACTCTCTAATTTCATCATCTCAACTATCTCTGGCACTCCACTAATATTCAAAGCTTGGTCAGTCTCAAGAACAGAAGGTGCCGAATCTAAAGGAATAGAAAATGGAAGCAACGAAGATTGTGCATGCTCAGTATTAATATTTGATGACTTTGTCACAGCAGGATGCTTAATTTGGCCTAATAAACCATCACATTATTGGTAGAATATTTCAGTGGCCCAAAGCAACATGATCAACATTAAAGAGAATAGATAGATAACCTCTAGAACATGACAGCTCTTGTTCCATCTGCCAAAGATTGCTTGGGTCATCAGCCACATACTCACTTGAATTTGGTTGGCTACCACGAGACGCCATTTTTGTCTTGGATTCATCTTGAGTTACATTTGTCTCATTGATGTCCTTGTCATTATTAACACCCTTGTATCGAGTCGTTGGCCGTGGAATGGGTACACCATTACCAATGACAGTGGCAGGAGGCTTATCAAAAACTTTAATATCATCTGCAACACCATGAGTTCGCTGGTTAGTGGTTTCAAAACCATTTTGTCTATTTCTTCTTAAACTAGTGAATTAATGATAGAATAAAAACCATCTAAAAATCAATCTAGTGAAGTTTGCTCACTTGAAACAGTTGTCGTGCATGGCACAAATGGGTCTCCTATGAAAACATGTGTACAGAAAAAATATAGTTATCAACTGATCGAAGGATAAAAGATTTCATTTATAAAAAGCAATCGTGTATCGTACCATGAATGGAGGTCTTGGGCTTTTCCTTTAGGAAAGAGTTCCATGCTTTTATGTCACTTTGACTATGTCGGGTAGTTATCAAGCTGCCTACAAAGCTCAAAATAAGTAACCAATATACTACCTCCGGTCCTAATTATAAGACCTAGTTGACTTATTTAAGGAGATTAAGGAAATAAGTTAAATTAGTTATTTGTAATAAATAAGTGTTGTCATTCCTAAAATATCCTTGTTAATTAAGTATATTGGCTGAACTATTATTATTAGAAGGACTATCTTGAAAAAAACTACATAAATATGAGAGACAAAATGGATTGGGGTCTTATAATTAGGACCAAACAAAAAGTCAAACGGGGTCTTATATTAAGGACCGGAGGTAGTATTACTTATAAGACAAGACACTAATAAATTGTTACCTTCTATTTCCTCCTCCTCTTTCTCTTCCTCATCCTCCTGAGATTGTATGCCATGTCTTGTTTTTTCTTCTTTTGACTGTGGCTCCATCATGATTGATTCCGCTTTCACTTCTTTGTTGACTGACTCATCCTATGTGAAGATAAATATGAAAGGGACATAAGTTCAAATATCTAGCATAAATATATGTATTGATATTAGAAATAACAATAAGTCACATTTGAGTATTAATTCTATAATGAGCTAAATGCCACGGTGTAGTTCATATTACTTTTATTAGTTCTAATTACACCAGCTAGATGATGCTTCAGTTTTCTTTTTAATTTTGGCTCTGAGTTGTACTTGAATACCTTTTTTTTTTTTTAAATTAACCTGCATCAAACAAAAATGGTTAGTACTTATTTTTCAGGCTGCATTTGATATACCATCCAATGTACCTTTGTAAAGTTCTGTGAGCCCAATGTAGATTGTTGTGGATCAATCATGGTTCTTTCATTTCTCGCCACTTTGCCCACCAACTCGTCCTATGTGAAAGATGAATATATAAAAGGCAAAAGTTCGAACAAGCTAGCAAGAATAAAGAATAATAATCTACAGGTAAAAGATGATGATGATATCACTTTTGAAGATGCATTTTATGGACCAGTTTTGTTTATAATACTCAGATATTCCCTTCATAATCATCCGCCAAAAAAGAAAAATAGAATTACTTATGCAGTAGGATCTTTATTTTCGTTCTTAGAAAGAAACTTCATTCTATACCAGTTTTTTTATTTTGTATTTTGACCGATGCCTTTATTATTATATAATCAAGGGAAAATCATAGAGAAATCCCACTAAGCAACTTTTTTACTAATAGATCCTATTCACATAGCGCCTGTGGTATTTACGTGTAATCCTTCATAATTAAAAAGAAATATGTCTCCTTTATCTGATTGTTTAGTGTTTTATTGGGGGAAAAAAACAGAGAACAAGTTTTACTTTGGGGTAATTTTCTTGATCAACACCTTAGTAAAAATAAAACAAATAGGTAGATAGACAAAGAGATAAGGCCAAACATACTGATTGTCCTATAACAATTGATTCAGATGATAAATTTGTCTCCATCGGCTTCTCAAAAGTAATACCCTCTTGGACAGTTTCCTTTGCATCTTCCTTACTACCCTAACCAACACCAAATGATAAAAAGGTTTAGTTATGAATGAAATTGTTCAAATATGACATCAAATTCAAATTTTTATGCCAACATTTAGAGTGTAAAATCATGGTTTGCTTCAAGATAATTTTGAAACGGAGAAAGAGAAAGAAAATGAATATGCTGTATTAGTGAATGGTGGCATATGATTAAAAAGCTTGTAGACATAATCATGCTGGTGACAAGAGAAAGTGATAAAATGCCATTAACAAAAAATATATGTACAGCAATGAAATGAGACATGCTCTTGTGAAATTTGAGGAACCAGTTGTGGACTGTTATGGTTCTAAGGCTTGTCTTCCATTTGTATGGGAAAAAATATTCTGCTCTATCTCTTCCCAAACTTTAGAATCTTGATTTTTACAGTCATCAGAACATTGAGTGGTTGTAGTTTCTGCAAGTACATAATAATTTTCAATTTAAATTAATGACTGACTTTTTGGAATGCATACCATCAAATGAAAATTTGGAACAATCATGTACTATGGAAGATTTTTCCAATTTCTTATATTAAAACTCGAATAATATACTTTTCATACGTTTGCATGAATACATTTGAATAATATTCCCATTCCTTTTGTGAGTTAGGTTACCTATATCAACTCTCATATTACCACTTCCACTTGAGACGAGGGCACGGCCAAGGGATTTGTTAGAAGCTTGAACATCATCAGCAACATTAAAAGTTTGTTGGTTAGTGGTTTCAACGTCATTTTGAATATTTCTTCTTATATTAATGAAGAAATATAATGTTAAAATGAAAACAATCCAAAATATAATTGCAAAAGCAAATAAAGATTTATAACAGTTAGAATCACTGATAAGGCATAGACTAGAGTTTTGTGCAAGGTTGGTGGCACTCCCTGTAGCAAGATTAGCTTCTGCTATGTATGAATAAAACTTGAATGAAATGTCACTATAAGATGACAACAAAGAAAATCACCATGGGACCGCTTGGGAAGAACGGTTGAAAGACTTTGATTGAGGCTTGTTGAAGCTTTTGTTGACATAGGACTCAATGGCAAGATTGCCTCAGAAGTTTGCTCACTTGAAATAATTGTTACAGGTGGCCTAGCGGGGTTATCTATGAAAAAATGATTATTATATCAAAACAAATGATGAAATACCTCATTGAAAGAAAGAAACAAGTACCATCAATAGAGGTTTTGGACTCCTCCTCTGATAAAGAACTGCTAGACTTCATTCCACTTATTTGAGGACATCGAGATGTTATCAAGCTCCCTGTAAAACCCAAAATAAATAACCAGTATTTTGTACAAAACTAACACATCAATATTTTACCTTCCTCTTCCTCTTCCTCTTCCTCTTCAAAAATTTTGGCACTTGCATGAGTGTTGTCTCTTGTAGGAAGAACAGTGAAGTTGGGACCTGCTGTATGAATTGGCGCCTTCTATTAGAAACCAGTGGCCATATAAAACAATGACGGTACATTAGTGTAGTTGTTTTCTTTGTACTCTATCCAACACCCCAACATATTAAAAGAATTTTTAATCCAATGATAAAAAGAGGTTTTACTTAGTTCATGTCAAATTCATTAAAAATTTGGAACACACACTATATTTATGTGTGTTAGAGTTTATTGCTGGCATTTTAAATATCCCGTTCAAATTATATGTTTTTCTTGTAGCAACTAAATTTTTTAGAAAAAACATAATTGGGTTCATATCACAACTTTAAAGCACGGAAAGAAAACTATTGTGTAATGGAGACAAAAATAAAGAATAAAACTCTATAAATGAAAGAAAATTAGTCTCAGTTTTGGTGGTACTTCTCTTAAATCAGTTCTAATTCTGCATGAAAAAAAATTAATTTTTTAGCTAATATTTAGTAGTAATTATAACATTTGAATTTTGAATACTGGTTAAATATGACCCAGAAGTTGAAAAATATAGTGAACTTTAAAGCAAAAGTTTAAATAAGAGAAAATATAGAGCAAAGTTATAATTATAAAAAAATGCCCAAAAATTAGAGAGAAGTCTCGAAAAGTAGAGAAAAGATTTTCAAAGTATATTTGAGGCTTTGGGATACTATTTAAAGATTAAAATATACATTTATTTCTTAAATTTTATACAAGATTTTAATTTGATCCTTTAGCTTTAAAAAATATATTTCTGATTCTTTACTCTTAAAATTATTAGGCTTAGATGATGATTTTTTTTTTGTAATCATGGTTGTTTTGAAAATTAATATGTTAACATTTGATAATGTTTTAGCAACATTTAAAATCTTAATTGTCATTTTTTGTTAACAATTTTAGGCTTAAATAACCAAAAAAATATACCTTTCAAAGTTAAGGAACTATATTAAAACTGTATATAAAGTGAAAAGACTAAATGGGTCTTTTATCCTTATTTAAAATTTAAATGTCTCAAGAATGGATTATATATATGAGGATTTAAGGAAATAAAAAGAAAAATAATTATTAAAATTATTTAAGGCTGAGGAAAATCGTGAAAAATATTATGAAATATTATTGTGATAATTTTAAAATATTGTGAAGGGGATTATATTTTCCAAAAAATGAATCGATAATTTTAAAGCTAACTTATGGGAGATAAGGGCCTTTTTTTGGGAACATTGAAGTAAACATATTTAGAGGCTAATGTTCAGACTTAAAATTTTTTAAAAATTATTTTAGGAGCTGTAGAACCCAATTAAAATATAAAGTGTCGCAGACTAAATTTTGGACTTTTTTGGGAAAGTTTAGCACTGATTAGCGATGGGTACAACAGCAATTTCACTTTCTCAAGCCTAGAAAGGAAAGGGCCAATGCATAGTCCAAAAAGAAAGCATCAGATTTGCTGGGTTGGGATCCATGAAATGCCAAATAAGATGCCTATGTAGTAAGCTTGCAAGGAGTAAGTTAAGGTACACACACACGTTGCCTCCATTTAAACCTCTCAGAAGCTCCCTCACATTTTGCCCTTGCAAGAGCGCGCGCGCGCACAGACAGACAGACAGACAGACAGACACACACACACACACACACACACACACACACACACACAGAAGGGGAAGATATGATTGAAGAAGAAGGAAAGTTCTCCCCTCACATGCAACCGAACGTTTAGACCAAGGTAAGGACCTTAAACCTTATTCCATCAACATTTTTCCCAGTGGCTGTGTTGTGCAAATGGATGTTCCATCTGGTTTTTAAAGAGATGAAGGGACGGACGCATGCATTAAGCTATAAAAATCATATTTAGATGATGGATGGGGGTTGATTTTATTCCTTGCATGTTGATTTGTGTGAGAAGAAGTGATTTTTGGATCTGGAGTTTCTGTTTACGGGGAGTATTTATTTAACTTCTCTTACGGGAGCTGAAATCTGGAATTCATAAGCTGAATTTTTCCCACTGTTATAATGTTTAATTATGTACTAAGTTTATAATTAAGTGGGAACTAAAATATAGTGAACACCTAAAGGCCTCAAGGTGAAATGTGGATGAAGTGACTAAACCAAGTTTTATTTCATTCTCTTGTTCGGTCAAAGTAACTGGAACATTCTAAAATGTAAAGGGAAGGCTGCCCGAAACTTTAAAAGCTGATGAACTGCACATGTAAAGGGTCTAGTGGCTCTTGTATAGTGATTATGGGCAATTGGAACATCATATCATTATTAGTTTTGTGAACTTTAATTCTTATCCCCTGTTTGGACAGCAACCTTCAGATGTTTATTGAATTAACAATTTTGTCACTCAGAGAGGTTTAAATGTTACTGTTTTGATATGTTATAACATGGAACAAGTGTTCTAAATTCCCGTCCTGCACCTAAGGCATGTTTAAAGGCCCCTAGCTTGTGTTTGGTGGCTCTTTTAAAGTGTTTGGCAAGAAGAGGATTAAATTTTATAAGTCTATCTATTAAGCCCTGTTTTTTGTTAGCACAGTTTTAGTAAGAGGAAGTCAAGTTCTGGTTAAATTTGAATATGATAATGAGCTTAATGGAGACCTTGGTGTAGTAGCAAGTCTCTAGCATAAGTTTGGGACTATTAAACACAAAATTAAATATGTAAGACCGCCTTGTTCGGCCAGAACGCTTGAGGGACATAAAGATGAACATTGATTAATTTAAAAGTATTCCATGTCATAGAGGCTCTGACACCATGTCAACCGGCAAGTCAATTAAAAGTATTCCACCCTCCCTTTCTGCGTGAGATTGCAAAACCAATGTTCTAATAGCCGACAAAATTCAATATGCAGCTAAGTTCCTGCTCTGTGTTGGGGGTGGGGGGTTGCATTAGATGTTGTGGGTCTAACCCCATGGGAGAATATGGGGGGGGGGCCTTGAGAGTCAGAATAGAGATACAAAAGACCCAGTACTCTTCAGCATATAGATACTGGACTGAGAAGAAAGAACAGAGAGAAGGAGAGAGCTAAGGAGATAGTGGTAGAGGAAAGGAGAGTCTAAATAAAGCCTGGGCCACTTAGTGTAGTTTTCAAGAAGAAAAATGTTAGATGCATTTCTTCCTCATTGAAGTCATTCTCCGCATTAAGATATGAGTGATGTTCGGCTGCCAGGTCATGAGAAAATCATTGTTCTGAAATTGGTGTTAATGATGAACTCTTGCACTGGTATCAAGTCTTCTTAAACTTTGGATCGCCTGTGAGGAGTTCAACGTGAAGAGACGAGTCTTTGTTAGTTTCAGAAGTTTGGATATGGGTTATGCCAAGATTATTGTCTTCATGATGATAAGCTGATTCATGTTGGGATAACATTTTATTTTCACCCGAGACTAATTAGACCTTCTGCTTACTATTTTGGACTTGCATTAATTTCTGGGAATCTTGAAGTATCTGTAGAATGTAACTTTTCAGTTTGCGGCACAAGAAGCTAGAGTTCCTAACATAGTGGGGAAATTATGCAAGCCTAGGATTTCCAATTTTAATTGGAATTATCCATGTGTATTATCTCCTTGAGTTTCATCCTCTTTTAGATTTCAAATCTTTATGCTTTGAATTTTTTCATCCTTCTATTTGGACATAAATTCCCTTCTTCTAGTAAACGTGTGGTGGTTAAGCTGGCATAAATACAATCAAAACAGTGCCATTTTTCACCAGCTGTTCTGGGAGCCACACAGATGCCTTTTTTTTTTTTGGAGGTTCATGTGGTATAAATTCTCTGATAGATAAATTCATTGTCAAAAATTCTAGATGGCTCTCATGCCAAGACTCTCACTCGCACCTCTGCTAAGGAGTCAAATACTAAAGAAGAAACCCAGGAGAACATGACTGTGCTTAGGGTTAATGGTCAGCTTGGTGGCAACTCCCAGGAAAGCAGCCCAGCTTTAGAAAGAATCAATCTGTAAGTATATACTCCTCCGGTCCTTAATTTAAGACCCCTTTAACTAATTTGATTAGATTAAGGAAGTTAGGTAAGTTAGTTAATTATAGGAAAAGTGACGCGTTTTTCCTAAAACACCATAATCATCTTTCTTAATACCCATTCTTTCTCTTCTACTTAATTATGGTTGAGGGAGTATATATAGGGGTAGTTTAGAGAAAATTGATAAATATGAGAAATAAGTCTTATATTTAGGGTCAAAACCAATTCAAGAATTGGATCCTATATTAAGAACCGGAGGAGTATCATATATGCATCTCAAATGTACCGTGTTGATCTCAAATGCCATGTCACTTAGATTTGAGCTATTGCTGCTTAGGTTCTTTTGCCTTGGCTAACTTAACTTCCATATGCTTTCTCTGCAGAGAGTCACGGGATGGGACACCTCAACATTCGATGAGACAAGAAACAAATCCAGTTTTTGCCATTTTCAGAGCTTTTGTAGATGCTTTCGTGAAGTTTTGGTCAAAATAGAGCTTTTTTTTTCGGGGGGGTATGTTCAAGAGATTGCGCAATCTCACCCGAGAGTAGTCTTTGATTAAGTAATCTATTATTCTTATCATTTTCTTCCTTCCTTTCTTCTCTTGTTAATCATTCGCCCACGGAGTTGTCATCTTGTTTTCATGATTGGCCTGGTCTTGTATAATATTATGTATGTCGTTTCTATGCTTAACATCTTGCTTTCTTAATCCTTGCGCTTGGATATTTCATAGATCAGAAGCTAATAATTTTGTGCAACTAGGAAAAATCAATTAGGAGCTAATTTTACCCAAAAACAGAATTATTATATAGTTTTGATAGATATTAAGGTAAAACTAAATATGCTTTCAATTAAATGCAAAACTCGTTACCCATTAAATTGAAATTTCAAGCCACTGGCTTGCCAATGAAAAGTTGTAAATTATTTAGTTGATGTGGTGATTTCTTGATTAAGAGAAAGTGATTCAAAACTGTTTATTTACTTAAAATTTGTTTAAAAAATTTTAAACTTTGTTATGTTGCTTAATATCTGCCAAAATATTTTAGGACAGTAAAATAAATTGGAGACAAATCATGTGCAAACTGATTAACGTATTGCTAGAGATATTGACATAAAAAATGCTAGTTATCTAACTAATTGTTAGGTTAAGAATAAAATTTAAATGATAACATTTGTGGAATAAATTTTAAATCTATAATAAATGTCCTTGATAATTCTAAAATAAATCAGTTTAAAATGTTAAAGTCAAAATTGCAAACAAAATTCATGACTAAGTTGGGTAATTTTTTGTCACTTGAGGATAGCTTGAATGATAAGTGGGATGAGATTCAGTTAGATGTCTGGAGTTAAAAATTCAAACATGTAATTAGAAAATGTGTAGAGCCAAAAGTTAAACAATGAGATGCAGCATCCCTTTGACAATTATACATGACACTGATGTTAACATATTATGTGTCAGTGTCGAGCAAAGTACTTAATTATGCCTTATCATATATGTAGCTGATGCACTATATTCAATTTGACTAGTAGCAAATGGGTGAAGATAAACACATCTAGAAACCAAACACAGAGATATAAGATTTTAACAAGGAAAATAACCCTTAGGTACAACAAGTCTGTAATGTCATGCACGATCCTTGTGCAAAATAAAGGTACGGTAATATTACAATGTCCATGAGAGTATTACTTTTATTTTTTATTTGAAATAAAGGTGCGACAATGACCCTTAATTGAAACGGCAATAATAAAGTTTCAAATGGCACCCATGTTAGAAGCCGAAAGGCCTGAATTTGGCAGCAATATTTTTCTGAACATTGATACTGTTGTTCTGAAATTCCTGGCATTCTTCTAAGAGTTGAGAATAACGTGCTCTAATGTTTGCATGTTCTTGTTGTGCGACATTAAGATGGGATTGAGCTGCTTCCAACCCTTTACATGCTGCCTCTAATTCTTTATGTGTGGCCTCCAACTCTCTCTGAGTCATTTCTACCAATTTTGCTGCTTTCGCCTCCTGGTCTCGAATATTTGCAAGCTCTATCTTATTGGCTTGGAGCCTATTGCCTAAACCCTTCAAAGCTTGTTGCATGCGATTGAGTTCTGATGCATCACAAGTGGAAACCCTGTTCCTAACTGACTCAAGCCAGTCCTTGTCAAATCCAGAACAGAAGCATCCTTTAAATGCTTTGCCAACAATATCTTGTCCGCCTCAGTGATTGTGGAGGGGCTCCTAGTGGCCAGAATGTTCAAAATATTTAGTAGCACCCTATAGGAACAGCATAACAACTCAGTGCTTCGATCCTCTGAAGAAAGATGAAGTTGTGGATGAGTCTGGAATGCTTCTGCTAGCATGAAAGGCTCAGCACCCTCTAATTTCATCATATCAGCTATCTCTTTTATCCCATGAACACCTAAGACATTATTATTGGTATCACAAATAGAAGGAGCCATGTGTGATGAGCCACATTCAGTAAGTTGACCTACCAAAACCATCAAATCAGCAGGTGAGTTA
Organism: Neltuma alba; assembly: GCF_004799145.2. Taxonomy (NCBI): domain Eukaryota; kingdom Viridiplantae; phylum Streptophyta; class Magnoliopsida; order Fabales; family Fabaceae; genus Neltuma; species Neltuma alba. The sequence continues at coordinate 246,134 of NW_021633641.1, forward strand.
AAATAAAAGCAAGGTCAGAGAATCAAAATACTCACATTCAACAAAGGAATCAAGTCAAGTATAACACATGCAAACATGTAATGGCAAGGGACACAAGACTTACTAGAAATTTGAATAGCACCCAAAGTTTCATGCAAACGGTGGTCAATGGTTCCAACATTCTCTTGGATCTTTCTTCCTGGAAGAAGCAATTAGAATATGACATCTTTCTAAAATTACAAAATGATAAAGTGAAAGGTAAATTAGTAAAATAAGACAACAAAAAAAACTCACCATAAGAAGTCTCAGAGGGAGTGCGCATGGGAGTTTGCTTAGGACTCATTAGAGCTTTTGATGGCATAGGACTTATTGTCTCATTAGCTTGCTGCTCACTTGAAATAATTGGCGCTGGTGGCACAAAGGGGTCACCTATACCAAGTCAATAAAGTATATAAATATATACTTAGTAAATCACAGCGAGAAATATTTTATTTTAAGAAAGCCACAAAACCATGATCAAAAGTCTTGTGCTCTTTTCCTACTGGTAAAGAATTCACTGCCCAAGATAAATAACTAAAGGAGCTATAAATCTTGAAATTGTGGACACTATCATCTTACCTTTCTCTTCCTCTTCAAAAATTTTGGCAGTTGTACCTGGGCTTTTGGGGAGAATAGTGGGATTGGGACTCATGGGAATAGGTTCCTTGTACAATAAACCATTCATAATTGTTAATATAGGAATAACAAATATATTAAATTGTAAAATTGTTGGAAGAAGCAAACCTGTTTAGAAGTTAAGGAACTTGGATGTGGGGTCTCTAATATTGAAGCACCATCTTCAGCTCTTACTCCAACAATCTATATATCACCAAAGATATTTAAGTTGCTTTCTTCTAAGGTGATAAACCATCATAAATATAATCCCCAATGAACTTTTAAGTTGTTTTTGTTTGCTTAGATTGTATGTCAAATTTAGTTTCCTTGTGGACAGAATGAGAATGTATTTTAGCTGTGCATGAGAAAGTGGGATAACTCCACTTTATCTAGAATAAATTTTTATATCTTATGCCAACAGATGTTGATCTTAGTCGAAGAAACTAAGGTCTCTTAAATAAAAATCTTGAGTTTCAATCTATGTAAATGCGAAAAAGCCTTTATGATAGTTACTCAGTACTTATCATAATAGGGCATGACAATACATGAATCTTATCTAATAGTAGTACAACTAGCTAGATAGAAATATAAAGCAAAACCTATAATCTTTATGTATGAAGAAATAGCAATAGTACTACCTTTGAGGATTCTTCTTTGGGAATATTAACAAAAAGTGTTGCTGGCATTGCTCTTGCTGGTTGTGAATTGTCAATTGATTATTGTTTGAATTTGGCCCAGAAAAAGACCATCGCATTAGAAAATGAAGATAATGAAATCAACTATGCAGAATGAGAAGTACTCACATGGATCACGGGAAAGAAGATTCAAGTTCACTTATGTTTTATATGTTCAACAATAGAGGAAATAGGTTAATAACCTTTACAATGTGACGACTCTTGTTCCCTTTGTGCTGGGTTACTTATTTCAACATTCGAGATAGATTCATTTTGAGCCATACCTGCTTCCTTGTTTTCCCCGCCGTCAACACATTCAAATGAAGAGCTTGAATGCGGATGAGACTTATCACAAACTTCAACATAATCTACATTATTGGAGTTCACTAGTTAGTAGTTTCAACATTTTAGATATATCCCTTAGATTAATGAAGTGATGTTAGAATGGAAATTAAAAATAATAATTGAATAAAATAAAGATCAGACGTGCAATGAGTAGAATTACTAGAGCATAGACTAGAATCTTCTATAAGGTCAATGGTACTTCTTATAGCAACATCTGTCTTTGCTTGATAAGGTAGTCTCGATATATAGTTTTGGCAAGTTTGACACTACAATGATTGAATGAAGTGTCAATATAAGAAGACAGCAAGGAAACCTACCATCAGAATGCTTGGGGATAATAGATGAAGGAGTTTGGTTAAGGCTTGTTGAAGTTTGTTCGCTCGAAACAATTGTTTCTGGGGGCACACATGGGTCACCCATGAAAAAATGATTATTATATCAAATCAAAGGAAGAAATTAATTAAAGATTTCATTTAAAGAAAACAGCAAGTACCATCAGTAGAGTTTTCAAGCTTTTTCTCTGGTAAAGAACTGCTAACTTTCTCGCCATTTCGGGGACGTCGGGATGTTATCAAGCTGTCTGTAAACCCATAAAATAAATAACTAGTATTTTTCTAATACAAAACTAACAAATCAATATTTTACCTTCCTCTTCCTCTTCATCTTCCTCTTCAAATATTTTAGCACTTGCGTGAGTGTTACCTCTTATAGGAAGAACAGTGAGGTTGGGACTTGCATGAACTGGCACCTTCTGCTAGAAACCAGTGGTCATATAAAACAAAGATGATAAATTAGTGTAGCTGTTTTCTTTGTACCCAGACCAACACCACAATATATAAAACTAAGCTTTAAAGAGATTGGCTAACAAATGAGTTTTAAAAAATTTTGTTTTTTGCAACTTTGGTCTAGGACCTTCTTCAATAATATTCTTTGTTGCTTCATATATAGCAGAAGATAAAACAAAGTTTCAAACGTTGAATTCATTAACACCAGGATTCCTTTCTTCTTCATTATTCAGCATAACAAAAATAATGATGATGATGATATGTTCTTTTGGCACATTTTAGATATCATGCTTATCAACATCAATATTGTTTCTGAATGGCCAGCACTACAGATAAAACTTTGCTTATTAGTTCATGTCAAATTCAATAAAAAATTGGACACACACGCACGCACCGCGCGCGCGCGCACACACACACACCCATATTTATGTGTATTAAGAGTTTCTTGTTGGCATTTTAAAGGACAATAGTCATATCAAATTCTTTATATCCATTGTGTCAAATTCTCCAATCACCAATGACTATGTGTCTTTTTTTAAATATTAACGTTTAGTTATAAATCCACATGAAACATAAAGGACACATGATCAATGTAATTGGAGAATTTGACATACTTGATCTGAGTTTTTTTCTCCCATTTTATCCCCTTCAAATTATATGTTAAAGTTCATATGACAACCTTAAAGCAAAGAAAGAAAATTATTGTGTGATAGACATAAATAAAGAATAAAAATTTATAAATAAAAAAATTAATGTTAGTTTTGGTGATACCTTTCTTAAATCAATTCTAATCATTCTGCATGAAAAAGAATTAACGAATTAGCTAAAATATTTAGTAGTAATTGTAATATTTGAATTTTGAATATGGGTTAAATAAGATAGTTGACCTAAAAGTTGAAAAATATAGTGGGCTTAGGGGCAAAAGATTAAATAAGAGAAAATATAGAACAAAATTATGATTATAAAAGGCCCAAAATTTTGATAGGAGTCTCAAGAAGTAGAGAAGTGATTTTCAAAGCATATTGAGGTTTAGGGACATTATTTAAAATTTAAATGTCAAAAAGTCTATTTTGTATGAGAATTTAAGGAAATGAAAATTAATTATTAAAATTATTTTATTTTGAGAATTTAGAAATATTATGAAGAGGTTTATATTTTCCAGAAATGACTTATAACTTTAAAATTAATTTATGGGATATAAGGGCCTATTTTTCTGAAAATTGAATTAAAAATAGTTGGAGGCTAATGTTCAGCCTGAAAATTTTACAAAACTTATTTTAGGAGTTAGAGAAGCTAATTGAAAAAAAAACCTTCATAATGTGTCCCGGACTAATTTTTTGGAATTTATTAGGAAAGTTTAGTGCCGATAGTGATGGCACAATGGCTATTTCACTATCTCAAGTCTAAAAAGGAAATCGGGCCAATGCATAGCCCAATTTGAAGAGTATTGGATGTGATGCACTAGGTCCAAAAAAGAAAAGCATCACACGCGCGCGCGCGCGCGCACACACAGAGCTGAGAGGAGGTGAAGAAGCGATCGAAGAAGAAGGAAAGTTCTTCCCTCACATGCAACCGTACATTTAGACCAAGGTAAGGACCTTAAACCTTATTTCATCAATATTTTTTTCCAGTGGCTATGTGCTTTGCAAGTAAATGAGAGGTTTAAATCTGATTTCTAGACAGAAAAGTGAGCGACATGTGCATTAAGCTATGGAAATCATATTTAGATGATGGATTAAAGCTTGTGGAGTACTACTATTATTTGACTTCTCTTATGGGAGCTGAAATCTCGAATTCAGAAGCTGAATTTTTCCCACTTATTTAATGTTGAATTATGTATTAAATTTATATTTAATTGGAACTAAAACATAGTGAACACCTAAAGGCTTCGAGGTGAAATATGAATGAAGTGAAGTGGTTAAGCCAGGTTTTATTCTTTTCCCTTGCTCTGTCAAAGTAATTGGAATAGAGAGAATTTGGTTTGGTTGAATATAAATATAACCCCTCAATGTATTTAAAAGAGGAGTTTATGAATCCGGAAATTTTAAAATGTAAAGCGAAGGCTGTCCAAAAGTGGATGAACTGCACAGGTAAAGGGTCTGGTGGCTCCTACATAGTGATTAGATGGGCAATAAGAATATCAACGAATTAGCCTTGTGAACTTTAGTTCTTATCCCCTGTTTGGACTCAAAGTTGTGACCCAAAGAGGTTTATAAACTACACCAAAGGCATGTCTAAAAGCCCTGCATATTTTTTGTAAGAGGAAGTTAAGTTTTGGTTAAATTAATGAGCTTAGCAGAGACCTTGGTGTAGTAGCAAGTCTCTAGCATAAGTTTGGGAATATTAGACACAAAATTAAATTTGTAAAGCCGCCCTGTTCAGCCTGCATGCTTGAGGCAGATAAAAATGAACTTTGATTAATTTAAAGGCTCCAATAGTTTTAAAGGTAGTATAGTTTTTATTTGGGGAGGGGGGGTGGGGGAGCTAAGAATTAGTTCGAGCATAAAGCTTTTTCAAGAGCTAAAGTTAAAGCTATGAACCACTATTTTTGGAGCTATATTGCATTAGTTATGAATTTTTCAAATATTTTAGAAAATCTTATCCCAATAATAGCAAAGCATTTGTGATAGAACCTAGAGTGTTTTGGGGAAAAAATTTTTAATTGTTGGCCTTTCTGGGATTCTAAGGAATCACAAGTGGTTCTTAAATGGCTAAACATCTTTAATTAGTGAACCTAAATAAGGTTTAACCGTAACTTTATTCATTTCCTTTGTTAAAAAAAATTGTTATTTATTATTTTTTTATTTCAGATTTCCAACCCACTCCTTAATAAAATTAAAATAAATTCTTAAAGGTTTGCTACCTCATAAAATTAGAATCAAATGATGTAACAAAAAATCAATCAAATGATGATGATGTCTCTTTGGTGTTTTTAAAAATAGCATGCTTATCACAATGGAATTATATATTTTTTCTTCAATGCCCTGTCCAAAACTATTAGTTTTTTTTTTTTTTTTCCAGTTCATGTCAAATTCATTAAGCAGTTGGAATACATCACACTAGTGTGTACCCGCGCGTGGGTGTATTTTCAGCATTTTAAATATGATATTCAAACTCTTTTTTTCTCACAAAAAAGGATAGAACTTTTCCGACCATTGCGACAAAATTAAAATAATCAAGCATACATATAATGATGAGGGGGACCATTGGAGAAGCAGTAAAATGATGCCATTAGCAATCAAAATCATACCTCCTCGGGGATTCTTGTGTTGTTTCTCCCATATTTAAAGATTGTTCAGTATTGAGATGAGAAGAAAGGTTCTTCTCTGCTTTTTCTTCAACTTGAGAACATGTTGTTTCAGGATATGCTTGTAGCTGGGTAGTTGAAATTTCTGAAAGTAGGATTTTTAATGTTATAATAAAACTCATAATAATTTTCAATTTTATAGAGAATAAATACTTCTCTGAATGCATACCATAAAAGGAAAACTTGGGACAATCATCCACTTCCGTGTTATTGTCTCCTTTCAAAGTTTGAAAATCAATCCCATAGCAGAGACTAGCAAGGTTGGGAAGATCTATGAGCCTCAATTGACTTAGTTGTGGAAGCACATCCTTCATGGTCATCTCTTTCATCTCTCCTTGTCTTACCAGTACATGCCCAAGCTCATTGGCTCTAACTATCTCCAAAGATCTTAGTTCTGGAAGGATACCAAAAATAGTGATAGAGAACAGGTAGCTCAATTTGTCACAATCAATGACAGAGACTTGTTCTAAGTTGGGAAAGGATGGTTCACGGCACAAATGATAATCATCATCTTTTGTTCCATAATCTTCTTCAACAATGTTAACTAATTCTTCACATTTTGATATACTGAGCTTCTGCGACATTGGTAGGCTTCTCACCAAATATGCAGGGCATCTGAAAGCATGTGCTGGGAATAAATATTCCAATGCGTTGCAGTTTAAAACTTCTAACCGTTTCAACTTTGGAAAGATGGAATAATTGTAGTTCATGCGAGTTCCAGTATCTGCCTCATCTTCTCCAATGCACTTCAGCTGATCACAGCTTATAATTTTCAAATCTTCCCACAAAATTGCAGAGGCAAGGGATAGAGTTGAAAATGATATTAAGTTCCAACATTCGAATAGCTGTACTTCTCTAACATTCTTCAATGATTGCGCCAACAAGATTTGAGATGCATGGAAAGGAGGAACTCTACCTGTAGATGAATTTAATTCCTACAAACACAAATCTTTAAAAAGTTATATCTATCACCAACAGAATAAATAACCTCTTATTTTAAAATAAACAATATGCAAGATTGGAATATATAATAATACATAATAAATCAAAGATATTTTTAACATAACAACAGTTAGTAAATAAATCATTCTCATTCCAAAACAAACAATCAATGAAGATTCATTGAAAAAAAAATCAGGAAAATTTGAGCGTTTACATTTTTTATGTAGCCATATCATATGCAACAAATAATATCAGAGCAAATAAAAACCTAATTCAACTCTTTATGAGCTCCCTTACGCCCCATTCCATTTGATAATTTGGTAATGAAAAATTACGTAAAATGTTTATAATGGAAAAAAAATCTGTTCTATTTCAAATGATTATCGCCTTTGTGTGTGTTATTCTGTCCGACATATGGGTAAAGATCGGAATATGTAAAAGATTTGCAATTTGACCCAAATGTTTTTTTTAATATTAACTTGGTCCATACAATTTCATTAAATAAATAATTAAATTATCCACATACCTAAGTATACAAGTGGCTAAAAAAAGAACACAGCACATTAACTGAAACTGTATTGATGTCACTAAGGCACTCAAAGCTTGAGATATATTTTATCTGACATTTTGAAATCATTAAGACCAAATTAATGCTAATTAAAACACCAAACGGGTTGAAACTTTGAGTAATAAAAGTTTCATTTTCCCAAATATATATATGGAGCTTAATGACGTAATTTTACGTGTTAATTTGCATAATCCATTCATAACCTTTTTTTTAAAATTCAAAGTCGTTATTGGTAACCATATATTAATATCTCTCTTGTTGGGCAACAATTAATTCAATATTTGTTAATAAACAATTAATATAAAAGCCAAATTGAGCCGAAAAAACGCTCAACGTATAAAGACAGTCGTAAATAATATGCTTTTGATCAAATAATACCTCTGTATTTGTCAAGTTCACCATGTCAGAATCATTGAAAGATTTAATGCCGCATTCCGACATCAAAACTTTCTGAAGAGATGACAAATCCATCTTATAATTCTCATCAGCGCAAACGCTGTTGATCTTTGCCGCATTTTCGATGGTGAAGTTCTCCAAAGCAGGGAGATCGAAATGCAGCTCTTCATTTTCCTGATCTTGCTGGTAGTTCCCAACAACATATTTTAGTTCAGGAACTTTCCTAATAGTCAAAGACTTCAATTTTTGAAGACCACCAGATATTGATGATTGAAATACAAATTCCAACTCCTCGCAATCCTGAATATATAGATCCTCTAGTGTTGGGAAAATGGAACAATAATTCTTATTATCAACTTGAGCATCTCCCTCATGTGTTGTGATGCATTTCAGTTTATGACATTTCCGTATTCTCAAATTTTTCAATGAAATTGTTGAGGCCGCAATGGATAGATTTGATAGTGATATCATGTTCTCACATTCGTCAAGTTCTATTTTCCTTACATTCTTCAATGATTGCACCAAAAGGCTTTGAGCTGCGTGGGAAGGAAAAACTCCACATGTGGATGGATCTAATTCCTATAAACACAAATCTTTTAAAAGTTATATTTATCGCCAAGAAAATAAATCAATCTTATTGTAAAACAGACAATATATAAAATATAAATATGCATTAATACATAATAAGATTTGAGATGCATGGAAAGGAGGAACTCTATCTGTAGATGAATTTAATTCCTACAAACACAAATCTTTAAAAAGTTATATCTATCACCAACAGAATAAATCACTCATATTTTAAAATAAACAATATGGAAGATTGGAATATATATAATAATACATAATAAATCAAAGATATTTTTAACATAACAACAATTAGTAAAATAAATCATTCTTATTCCAAAACAAACAATCAGTGAAGATTTATTAAAAAAAACAATCAGTAAAATTTGAGTATGTAAATTTTTTATGTAGTCATATCATATACAACAAATAATATTAGAGCAAATAAAAACTTAATTCACCTCCATATGAGATCCCTCACGCCCCATTCCATTTGATAATTTGTCAATGAAAAATTACGTAAAATGTTTATAATTGGAAAAAAAATCTCTTCAATTTAAAATGATTATTGCCTTTGTGTGTGTTATTCTGTCCGATATATGGATAAAGATCGGAATCTGTAAAAGATTCGCAATTGTTTTATTTAATTTAACTTGGTCCATACAATTCATTAAATAAATAATTAAATTATCCACAGACCTAAGTACAGGAGTAGTTAAAAAAGACAAAGCATATTAATAAGTGAAATTGTGTTGATGTCAACAAGGCACTCAAAGCTTGATATATATTTTATCTGACATTTTGAAATCGTTAAGACCAAAGTAATGCTAATTAAAACACCAAACGGGTTGAAACTTTGAGTAATAAAAGTTTTATTTTCCCAAATATATATACATGGAGCAAAATGACGTAATTTTTCGTGTTAATTTGCATAATCCATTCATAACTTTTTTTTTATTCTAAGTCTTTCTTGGTAACCATATATTAATATCACCCTTGTTAGGCAACAATTAATTCAATATTTGTTAATAAACAATTAATCTAAAAGCTGAATTGAGCCAAAGAAACGCTCAACATATAAAGACGGTCATAAATAATTTCATTTTGATCAAATAATACTCCATTTGTAATTAACATTATCAAAACAGAACAAATCATATGCACAGAAGTTAAAGAGAGTGTACCTCTGAAGTCGTCATATTCACCATATCATAATCATCGAAAGATTTAATGCCGCAATTCTCCATCTCAACATACTGAAGAGATGACAGCACCATGTTATAATTCTTGGCACAAATGCTTTTGATCTTTGGCGCATCTTTGATGGAGAGGGTCTCCAAAGCAGGGAGATCGAAATGCAGCTCTTCATTTTGCTGATCTTGTCGGTAGTTCCCAACAACATATTTTAGTTCGGGAACTTCCCTAATAGTCAAAGACTTCAATTTTTGAAGACCACCAGATATTTCTGATTGAAATAAAAATTCCAACTCGCCGCAATTGAAAATTTCTAGATTCTCTAGTGTTCGGAAAATGGAACAGTAATTCTTATTATCAACTTGAGCATCTCCCTCATGTGTTGTGATGCACTTCAGTTTATGACATGTAGTGATTGTCAATTTTTCCAAACAAATTGTTGAGGCTGCAATGGATACAGTTGACAGTGATATTAAGTTCCCACAGTCTGTGAGTGTTATTTTCCTAACATTCTTCAAAAGGCTTTGAGCTGCAGAGAAAGGTGGAACTCCTTCTGTGGATGCATCTAACTCCTACAAACATAAACGAATGCATAATTGCGATTCAGTAATAGTATAGTAACCGATTCCATAAATCTATGGAGTTCCCCAAACCAAATAATTTATTTATCTTATCTTATTATTAATCAAAAATTTCTTATTGCAAAACAAACAATACGTAAAATTCGAATGTACAATAATACATAATATTCAAAATATTTTTAATGTAATAACAATCAGTAAAATAGATCATTCTTGTACCCAAAAAAACTATAAGTAAAAATTTTATATGCAGTAATGTACAGCAAATTAAATAATGTCAAAGCATAACAATAAATCAAAATAATTATGTTTTTTTCAGTTCTATTTCCAAATATTTTTGAGATAAACTAATTGAACCCTTCGTGAGTTCTATTAACCCATTCCATTTAAAACTTTGTTAATAAAAATTTAAGTAAGATGACTAAAATACAAGAGCACTTTTCAATTTAAAATGTTTAATTTATTGCCTTTTGTAGTATTCAAATTCAATTGTCCAACATGAGAACAAACATTGAAATTTGTAAAACATTTGCAATTTGGTGCTTTATTTAATATTAATTTGATCCATGCATATTTCAGTGAGTTGATGACATCTCCTGAGCGACAAATCCTCCAACAAAATAGTTGATGCAATGGATAGAGTTGACAGTAACGTTAAACTCTCACGGACAATATAAAAGTTTCATTTTTATAATATTTTTCAATGACGAAATCAAAAAGGCTTTGGGCTACAAGAAACAAGAGAGCTCTATTTATGGATGGATGGATGTAATTGCTACTGGCCAATATATAAATAAAATCTATGCAATAATATATACGAGGTCTCTGATTTTTGTCCTGAGTGAAAAACCTTAATTCACTTTTTTCCTCATATTAATCATTTTTCCCAACCTAATTTATCTAACTTATAAATTCATGCGTATCTAATGTTATACAAGAATATTTTATGAAGACCAGATCATATTTATTGGAATTATGTTATTTATTTAGCTTCTTTAATTTACTGAAATTAGTTAAGTAACTCTTACTAAAAGGATTGAAGGAGTAGTATATTAACTAGATTAATTTGAAATAAAATTTAGTTTGATTTTTCATTTTAAAAATTGTACTCTAAACCATCATAATCACGCGTCTTCATCATAAAAATATCACTATGCATCAATCCAACAAAAAGGTGAGTATTTTGAAAGTTGAGTTTATTTGAAAAGTAAATCTACAAGACCTCTCACGGTGGTCTGTTCAATCTTTATTTTCAAGAAAAAAACTAATCTAACCTCTCGAATTATTTGGCCCACTTTAATATATACTGTCTCGACAAGCAGTAATCTAAAAGCTTAACAGAGTTACTTGACCGGAAAAAAAAAAAACACAAAAGGAGCTTAACATATAAAGACCGTCATAAATAATTCCATTTTAATCAAATACGCCACTTCTAGCTAACATGATCAAAACATAACAAACCATATGTTCAAAGTTAAAAAGAATGTACCTCAGTAGTTGTCCAATACACCATGTCATAATCAGTGAAAGATTTATAGCCACACCTCGCAATGTGAACATACTTAAGAGATGACAGTGCCAATTTATAGTTCTGGGGACAAGTACTGTTCAAATTTGGCGCACCATCGATGGAGAGGATCTCCAAAGCAGGAAGATCAAAATGCAGCTCATCATTGTGATTCAGAATGGATGAATGTTGGTTCCCAACAACATATATTAGTTTAGGCACTCTCCAGACAGTCAAAGACTTCAATTTTTGAAGACCACCAGATATTTCTGATTGAAATACAAATCCCAACTCCTCGCAATCCTGAATATCTAGATCCTCTAGTGTTGGGAAAATGGAACAATAATTCTTATTATCAACTTGAGCATCTCCCTCTTGTGTTGTGATGCACTTCAGTTTATGACATTCCCTGATTGTCAAACTTTCCAAACAAATTGTTGAGGCCGCAATGGATACAGTTGACAGTGATATTAAGTTCCCACAGTCTGTGAGTGTTATTTTCCTAACATTCTTCAAAAGGTTTTGAGCTACTTGGGAAAGAAAAACTCCACATGTGGATGGATCTATTTCCTATAAACACAAATCTCTAGAAAGTTATATTTATCGCTAGGAAAATAAATCAATCTTATTCCTAAACAAACAACATATAAAATTTAAATATACATTAATACAAAATATATAATTTTAAACAAAACATCAATCGCTAAAATAAATCACTCTTATTCCAAAAGCAAACAATCAATACCATTTGAAGATGCAATAATTTATGCAGTAATATACAACAAATAATATCAGAGCGTAACAATGGATCAAAATAATAATATCCTTTCATTTTTTTTCAAATATATTTTTATGCAAATCTAGTCGAACGCTTTATTAATTATATTACCGGATTCGATATATTTTATAACTCTGTTAGCAAAATTTTGAGTAAAATGATTCAAATACAATAAAATTTTTAATTTAAAATGATTCAAATACAACAACAAAAGAACACAGTCTATTTAGGATTTGAGCTGCGTGGGAAGGAAAAACTCCACATGTGGATGGATCTAATTCCTATAAACACAAATCTTTAGGAAGTTATCGCCCAGAAAATAAATCAATCTTATTCGAAAACAAACAATATATAAAATTTAAATAGACATTAATACATAATAAATAAAAATATTTTAAACAAAACATCAATCGCTAAAAAAGATCATTCGTATTCCAAAAGCAAACAATCAATAAAATTTAAAGATGCAATAATTTTTATGCAGTGATATATAACAAATAATATCAAAGCGTAACTGTGAATGAAAATATAACATCCTTTCATTTTTTTTTCAAATATATTCTTATCCAAAACTAGAGGAATGCTTTATCAATTCTGTGTCCGCATTTGATATATTTTATATTGTGTTAATAAAATTTTGAGTAAAATGACCCCAATACAATAAAACTTTTTAATTTAAAATGTTTTTTGCCCCGTGTGGCATTCAAATTCATCTGTCTAAAAAACATTGGAATCTGTGAAATATTTGAAATAAATCATTCTTATTCCCAAAATAAATAATCAGTAAAGTCTTTGCAATTTAATCTATATGTCTTAACTAATATTAATTTGGTCCATACAGTTTCCTTAAATAAATAGTTAAATTATCCTCAGATATTTGGTACTCGAATCTTGAAAGGTATTTCATTTAACATTTTGAAATCGTTAAGATCAAATTAATGGTAATTAAAACATCAACAAATTAATTGAAACTTTGAGAACTAAAAGCTTTATTTTTTTCCAAATAAATACGGAGCCAAATAACGTTTTTCTGAAAATAATTGTTATTTTGTTCGAAGTCATTTTTGGTAACAAATGTTAATATCACCCCTCAAAGGTTAGTATTTCAAACTACTTTTGAATTATATGTCATAACAAGGATCACAGTAGATATTTAATTTTAACACTCAGGCCTTATTTTGTTTAATTGTACACCATTTATTTGAGAGAGGCAGCTGAACAAAAATAGTGAGGCAAGTGTAGCATACCAGTGGGATTGTGCGGTCATGCGGTCTTTGTTCGGAAACAGTAATTTTGGTATCTTCACTGGCGGGCCTCGATTTATTGAGAGAACAACATGCTTGAACCCAAGAGAATGCACGCCTGGCAGGACTTTGATTTATGTTGTTGGAATTATGTGTTGAAAGTGGAGGTGATGGCTTCTGCATCGGTGGGCCCATGAGTGGGTGATATTCTTTGCACATTCCAATGAAACTTGGTACATCAAAAAGTTCCAACTCTTTCAGTGAGGGGAGCATGGCTTCTTCCGCCTCTTGGAACTTATCAAATATGTACTCCAGCTGCTCACACCAATATATACTCAACATTTCCAAAGATGCAAGACCTCCAGCGAATAGAATTGGCAATATTATTCTTAACTTGCTGCACCATTCAATTTGAAGTTTTTTCAATTTTGGGAAAAATGAGTCATGGTAACTCTTTTGATTACTGTCATCGTCTTCACTCACTATGATGCATTCCAATGCACTACAGTCCCTAATTGTTAATTTTTCCAACTCCATCAGACTTCGTGCAGTGGATGGTTGGAAAACTGTCACCAACATTGGACAATCTTCCAGTTGCAGGGACTTAAGATGACATAAGTTGTAGTTGCCATTAGATAATATGCTCTGCAGTCTATGACACCCGTTCAACTTCATAATCTCTAATTGCTCCCAAACACCAGATGGTAGAGAACCATGACATAAATCTTCAACTTCTACTTTAGAGAGATGTATTCCGACCAAATTACGAAAAGCAGCCACACCATAATCATGATCTTTAGTATATATGGGGAACTTCGTATAAGGACAAGAACTCAAATGAAGAACAATCAAATCATTCATCATGCCTCGATCATCTGTTGCAACAATGTCAGGGATAAGATTTTTCCATATTCTTTGCGCATCCTCTCCTTTCAAGATGAGAAGTTCAGCTCTTCTGACAAGCTGCTTAAATGTTGCCTCTGAGACTAAATGACTTAATTGATCATCTATTCGAATGCATCTTGACATGGAGCCATACTTCTCAAAATAACCTGAAAGGTCCTTAGAAGATATACAATATCTATGTAATGTAAGAGGAGATCCATTTTGAGAAATTGCATCTTTTTCTTCATTGTCAAACCAATTATCAACAAAAGTTAACTCTTCTAGCTGTGAGCATCTCTCAATCACTTCAAAAGGATTATTCTTTTCAATTTTACATCTTTCTACCTCCAATGATCTCAACATTTTTAGTTTCAAAAATTCACTTGGTAATTCATTGATTGAACAATAATAAAACCAAATAGTCCCAAGACTCAACAAGTCTCCTAAGATAGAGATGTCACCTAAATCCAAATTCTTGAGAATGAGCGTTCGAATGTCCTTCAATGATTGGAGTGAATTCATCAACGATAGAGCTGGAGTTCTTGTGTAATAATAATTATCAAATAAAACCAAAACTTTGAGCCTCATCATCTCTTTAAAGAATGCACACGAGACCTTGAACTCCTCTGAATCATCTAAAATTATTAATAGAACCTCCAATTTACTTCCGTCAAAGTTAGTAGGAAAATCATCATTATTCCAAATCAGAAAATATCTCAAATTCTCTTTTATACGCATTTTCGAATCTATGAGAGATTGGATGTCTTTGGCTCCAATCTTCAAAGCTACATCACGAACCAAATCATGCATCTTTACATATTCATATTCCCCATGCAACAATAAAGAGGAATCTATGAGTTCCATTATAGCTCCATCCACTTCACTTCTTGCTAAATGGTGTATGTCATTTTCCCCAAAAGAACCCAACCCTGTACCAATTTTGGTTAAAACTTGTATAGGAACTTGGTAATCTTCTGGGAACAAAGAAGATATAAGAAAGAGCTCTTTGGCCTTTTCATTTTTCAAGTTATCGTAGCTTAACTTCAAGCATTTATAAGCATCATTCAAATCCTGATCAACAACATGATCTTCCAAGGTTTTCAAAGCATCCTTCCAAACTGGTGTAGGTTGACTTTTTAGTACTCTAGCTATTGCTACAATTGCAACTGGTATTCCTCCACAATGCTCCACAATTTTTTCTGGCATACCCTTCAAACCACGAGGGGAATTATTTAATTTGGCATGTGCATCAAAAAGTTTCAATGCCTCTTTGTTGTTTAACATGTGTAGTTCAATCATTCGGCATCCCATTTCCTTACAAACACGTGAACTACGTGTGGTTATCAATAAATTACAGCCCTTGTGGCGAGATGGGATCCCCAAATTTTCTATCAAATCAAACTTTTCCCATACATCATCTAGTATTATAAGTAACTTTTCGTTGTTGTTTATGATTCTGGAAAATATTATACTTGAGAGTTCTTCTTCCTTCACTTCCTCTAAACTCAAACCTAAACCTTTTACAAGTTCACCACGAATCTTTTTGAAATCAGGAGGCTTGGAGACAACAAGAAATATGAACTTGTGAATTGATTTAGATTCTTTTAATTTATAACCCACTTCTTTTGCCATTGAAGTTTTGCCTGCTCCACCGATCCCTTGTAATCCAATCATATTGCTATTCTCATCCTGCAATGCTTTCAAAAGATCTTGGAACTTTAACTCTTTGCTCTCAAAATGAATGTAATCTTGTGGAGGAAGGTGTCGTATGTCTAATACATTTGCTCGACTAAATACCATATTGGGATTATAACTTCCCAATAATCTTTCAATATGTCGAGTCTTCTTTGCTAACTCTTTTCCTCTTCGATATTGCCACCAACAATTAGAACACCAGCCAAAAAGAATTCTTCTTTATTTTAGTATCTATATTGGTACTGATGATGTCATCTGCTTCACGCTCCCATTGCCGATCTTCAGACTTAAAACTAAACACACCTCTCCCTTTTTGAAAATTTCTCTTCATATCCTCATGCTTTGCAACTAGTATTTTCCTTTGTCCATCAAAATTTTCAACATAACTATTGAAACAACATAAGTATTGAGCTTCATTTTTTACAAGATTCACCAAACTTTGGACTTCATCCTTTGCAAGGTCAAGCAAGCAGCTCTCCATCTAACATGAATACAAGCTAATTATAGTTCGTCTATGACTATCATACTAGTTGGGATTTCAATCAT
The DNA here is from genome assembly GCF_004799145.2 of Neltuma alba. NCBI lineage: Eukaryota > Viridiplantae > Streptophyta > Magnoliopsida > Fabales > Fabaceae > Neltuma > Neltuma alba. Next base: position 262,778 of record NW_021633641.1, read on the forward strand.
CAAATCAATAACACCCCCCCCCCCAAATAATTAAATCAGAAAGATGCTGCTCTGATGACTTGATATCTCAAACATTGCAAGTTAGAAGTGTTGAAAAATTGTGAATAAATTTGCATTAAAATATGATCTTCATGAAAAGGAAAACATACAAAGGAGAAATGTAATGAAAGCAAATGGCTCAAGTGCTCTATCATTAACAATTTGAGACCCCTTTGTCTTAAATTGCGAAAATGAATTGAAATATCAATTTTAAAATCAACTAAAATTTCTAAAATTTACTGTCGTTAACAGTAATTTATACGCGCAGTATACATGTGCCCACAAACTAAATTTTCCCGGCCGGTCTAACGCTGTCATGACGTGGCAAATGTGTAACCGAATTTCTAGTGTCATGGACTATTTTGTTAGTATATCATCTTTTTTATAAAAAAAAACATTTACTAAAAAATTGGAAATAAAATTTTCAAACACGGTTTTCTTTAACTTTATTGAATTGTCTTTATAGTATTATGTGTATGTTACACATAACAGCCGAACAAAATTAAGATGATCATATAGAGTTATGCACCCACAATTTAACAATTTTCAGAATATTATATTTACTTTTTTTTCTGGTTAGGTACTTTTTTGGGGAAAAAAAATTGGACCATGCGATACCATATTTGTGTATATATATGGGTGTAAGGAAAATAGTAATAAAAAATATAACACTACATAAAAATAACAGAAAGAAACTCAATCAAATAAAAATGCATCCTTACCTCTTTTTTTTCTCAGATTTCAGGGTCGAACCAAGATAAAATAAAAGAGATTCACAAACCAGAACACAAGAATGGAAATCCTGTCAATAAGAAATATGTGAAAGCTTTATTTACGAGAGAAATAATATTAATAAAAAATGAACAATAAGTATGAGATTAAAGTGATCACCAATTATTTCATTCACCTAATCACAAGCAACATACATATCTTTTTGTTTTTAATGGTGTTTTTTAATAATGGGCAAAGAATTTGCATTTTGCAAGTCTCTTTTTTCAGAAACTTTCAATTATTTACAATTGAAAATATTTGAATTATAATATAAATATCAATAACTATACAAAAATCATAATGTGCATTTACCACTTCTTTTAGATCATTTTAATAGTAATAGAGACAATACTGAATGGCATCCAAATTTTAATAGGAATTAAAAAGAAGACCATGCAAAACTATTATTATTAAGAAATTATCTAAGAATTGATGAAGAGAAAAATAAAAACATAGGAGTAGCAAAATAACAAAGTACTACTGATTTTACAAATTTTAGAATGCCATATATATATAATTTATATAATAAATCTGAAAAGTTACCAAATCACCATTAAAGAGCTCAATGAAACTTCAATGAAACTGTACATCAATAAAATAATAGAAACAAAACATACAAATAAAAGAAAACACATACACTGTTACCTTTTTTTTTTTTGGCTCTGGGGATTTCAACCCACAGAGAAGTCTCCTTTTTGTTTTGTGTTTTTTTTTTTGCCTGGAATGTCAAAGAAGAAAATGATTGTTAAAGAGAAATGAAAGAGATTTGGATAATAAGATGATAATGCAAGTACATAGATAGTTAAACAGAAGCATATATATATAAACTTCTGCAGCAAGAGATGAACGGATACAATATCCTTATTAATTGGGAAGCGCACCCCAATTGCCGCCGCCTCCACACGACGAGCCACCGCCGCCGCCACCAACTACTACTACTATTATTATGATTATGATTATGATGATGATGATCGATGATCTTACCAACCTTCTATTTTGTCTTAGTTATTATTAAAGTCCAAATCCTTGACTTTGTTATAAATAATTTTTATTTAAAGAGGCAAAGGTCCAAATATAGTCATAAACTTACACCCAATGTGCACCAAAATACTATATACTTCAAGAAGAAAAAAAAGATGGTCTTATGAACCACAAAACATCGGAATAAGAAAAAATCACTAAGTACTAATAGTTTCCATGGTCTTTTATGAGGTTTTCTACACTTCTTCATCCTTGGCTTTTCTTCTTTCTTGCTTTATTATCACTTTGTTATAGATACTCCAAAACAACATAGTATAATCGTTTGTCATAGAGGTCATTATTCAAATGCTAACTAGAGCAAGGGCTAGCCCCCTTGAAGGGCCAAGGGCCTAAAAAAAATCGGCCCTTTAAAACCTGCATATCTCAAAATCATATTATTCTTAAGGTTTGACTCTTAGGCATGTGGGATGAGAGCCTAAAAGGACTAGACCTTTTATGTTACTTTTTAAAATTTAAATTATTTTTAACTATTTTAAAATAAAAAGATAAAACTTCTAAAAAATTTTATTTGAATTATAAATAGTAGTGAAATAAACTAATGGCGTACAGAAAAGAAACATCAGACACCAATAAACTATTATCCAAACTCAAAAAACCAAAACCAAATGAAACAGAGGAAGCATAAAGATAAAAACAAAGCAACTAAAAATTAATAACATCAACATGATTATTATCTTCATCTTCATCAATATCATCAAGATCAACAATATTTGATTATTCTTCACTACAAGTGGGCTCTTCTTCAAGGATAAAAATATCAAGTTTTTATCTTAAAACTATAAAGTAGTTATGAGTATAAATGAGTGCGTAAACATTTGTTAGAATAAGAAAAATTTTATACTTTATTAAAACATGTGAATCGATAGTAAAGAAAGATTTAGTAGTTTCTGTAGTAATTAGAATGCTAAGAATATCAGTTGTCACTCTTGAAAAAATTAACAATTAATTTTAATTATTCTTCTACCGGTCCAAGACATCTAATTTTTTTCAAGTATGTTACTTAAAGTATTAGTGCTTCTAAATATTTTTTTAGTTCGGACTTGTTCAGAAAAAACTGATCAATAAATATATAAATATATTGATAATAATAAAAAAAATAGGTGGGCTTAAAAAAGGATTGGCCCTCGTCCAAATGGGCTTTATAGTGCTAGCCCTTTTAAGCCTTTTTTTTTTTAACCTCTTAAAATATAGGCTCGGCTCTTCACTTAAAAGGGCTTAAACGGGTTGGCCCGATAGACTTAGCCCGTCTTGATAGCTCTAAATTTGCTAACAATATGATTATAAAAATACAATGGGAAAATTAGAAAGAATGACCTAGAAAAAATTGATATTTATCAAGCAAGAACTTAAAAAATGTAATTATTTTGGAGCCCCAACTAAATCTCATCCGTTTTTCGTTAAAGAAATATTTTCACGCTATTATTTGACTTGTATATACCCATATTTGATATTTCTACGGATGTCAATTTTCAGGTATAATAACAAAAAAATTGCACGTAAAGACAATAATAAATAATAAAAAAAACACAATGAAGGTATCCTCACCTTTTGTTTTTTCAAGAAACTTCAGTGCAGAGAAAGCAAGTGAAAATAAAAGAAATTTCTCAAGCCACCATACCAGAAGCACAAACTCTGTCAACAAAAGTGAAAGCTTTAATTATAAGAAAAAGAATGCTAATAGAAAATATATAATAAGTATGAGATTAAAGTGATCAACCATAAAAATATGCAAATTTCGACATAGTAAAAGCCACTAAACACCCACTTTCGCTTATCCGTTTGTAATGAAAGTCATAATCAAAATGCTAAATATGATTGGAAGAATACTCCAATTGATATGTGTGTGTGGTGTGTGGGTGTGTGTGTAAGAAAAATGATAATATAAACATAAAACAATATAAAAATGATAAAAAGCACATTCAAATTAGAATATATACTTACCTTTTTTTTTTTAAAAAAAAAAAAGAGATTTCAACGTCGTTTCATAGAGAAACCGGGAGAAAATAAAAGAAATCTCAAATCAAAACACGAGATTACAAACGCTGTTAACAAGAAAAAGACAAGCGAAAGCTCTAATTATAAGAGAAAATATGTAATAAGTATGAGATTAAAGTGATCAGAAATTAATCCATTCATAAAATATTTTTTGGATATCACAAGGAATATGCATTTCTCTTTTGAACTATTTTTTTTAAATAGGGAAGGAATAAGCATTTCGCAGTTCTCCTCTTCCAGAAACTTTCAATTTTTCATAATTGAAAAGATTCAATATAAACATCAAATGGCTACAACATTATAATTAAGACTATACAAAAAATATCATAATGCTTTATCAAATGTTTTGAGATTTCAACGATATTAAAGAGAATACTAAAGGAAACGGTCACGTAAAAAATAAAGAATGTAAAAATATGTAGAATTGCATACAGATTTGTGTGTGTGTGTGTGTGTAGCAAGAAGGTAAATAAGACATTTTGATAATGCAAAATCATTATTGCCAAAGATGACATCTAATAAATTGATGAAGAGGAAAATAAAAGAGAAGAAAATAGAGGACACAATAGCTGCCAAACAAATTACTAATTTTAAAATGAAATATTTAATTTTAGAAGTTACAAGATCCAGTTATATAGAATAAGTCTGAATATTGAAAATCACCATTAAAGAGCTTGAACACTATGTAAGTTAATATAATAATATAAATAGACGAAAATACAGCTAGAAGGAAATATATTATGTATTGTTACCTTCTTTCTCCTCGAAATCTGAGTGTTGTTTTGAAGAGAGAATAGAAGAGATTCTGAGATCAAAACGAGAGGGGCTAAGCAGAGAGCAAGTGCAGTCATGATGGAGAGATAAGTTGATGCTGAACAATACTCAGATCTGAAAACCTCAGTCTCCTTAATCAACAATTACCTTAGTCAAAGTCTTCACCAAAATATTTTTCAGGATACTCCACTTTTCTATTATTATTTTCGGATGAAATGCCTTACAGCTCATTGATTGCTATCCTTTTCTGAAAGCAGTCACGCTTTGAGAACGAGATGAGTTCTCATTTAGCACTTTTTTTTATTAAATGTTTTATTCTTCATATAAAATATTCTCCTAATTATGTTGAATACTTTGATTGAATTAATTTTTTAACTGTCACTTTAATTATATTAGCTTCATAGTTATGATTCATTATGAGTCTTGTGTTGTCCTTAAATCTTGATATGCAATGATTTTTGTCCTATTATAAGATGGAGTTGAAGTCCTCACTAAACTAAGGAAAAAAAGGTTAAATTATTTGATTTTTGTTGAAAGTGAAAAAAGTATTAAAATTTATTTCTAGTTATGTCAAACGATGCCTAGATATGATTTAATATATATTACTGAATATCAAGTAACTAAAAAAATAAGAGTGACATCTTAAGGAGTCACAAAAAAATCGCATCACACTTTAATGGACAGTAATATTAAAAAATGACTAATATCCACTCGAAAGTTTAAATAAATTTTTTTTTATTTTAATGTTTATATATTTTTGTAGCTTTGCTGTTGTTGGAATAATGCAATTTAAGTGAAAGGCTATATGTCCTTTTATTTTTTATTGTTCTGAGTTCCTAAATAGCTTAGCAATATATAAACGATGTCATGACGCGGCAAACGTGTCGCTTCGTGTCTACTGTCATGGATTATTTGTATTAATATTCTTTTTTATCAAAAAAATTTTACTAAAATGTTCGAAACAAAATTTTCAAGCAAAAGTTTTTTTATTGAATTGGATTAATAATCAATTTCTATATGTGTGTGTACTAGACATATTAACATACGAATAAAATCATGATGATAACATATCCTAACACTTTTGTTTTCTTTCTTATTTGGGCAGAGCAAAGCAGTTGATGAACTGGAAAATAAAAAGAAGAATCCATAGAAAATACCATATTTGTGTATATGTGTGTGCAAGGTAAATAATAATAAAAACATAAACACAATAATATAAAAATAATAGAACCCAATCAAATTAGAATATACCCTTAATTACCTTTCTTTTTTTCAGATTTCAGTGTTGAACCAAGAGAAAATAAAAGAGATTCTCAAACCAAAACACAAGAATGCAAATCCTGTCAATAAAAAATATGCAGAAGCTTTAGTTACCAGAGAAATCATATCAATACAAAATGTATAATAAATATGAAATTAAAGTGATCAGCGATTAATTCATTCACATCATCACAAGGAGCACGCATTTCTTCTTTATTTATTGGTGTTCTTTAATAATGGGTAATGAATTTGCATTTCGCAAGACTTTTTTTAAGAAACTTTCAATTATTTGTAATTGAAAATATCTGAATTATAATATAAATATCAAAAGGATAAAACATTATAATTAAAACTACACAAAAATCGATATTTAATATTTTTTTTGAAATCATATTAATAGCAATAAAGAGAATACTGAATGGCATAGAAATTTCAATAGGAATTTTGAAAAAAGGAAAATAGGATCTTTTGGCCTTTGATCAGACAAAACTATTATTATTAATTAAGAAGTTAATGTAGTCAAACTCTTCAACAAACTAGTCTTCTAACTGGAAACCCCTTCTGTTTTGTCTGAAGTACACGAACATTCTCTCTCAATGACAGCTGCAATAACGACTATGAAAACGACTTCATGTGAAGCTTCCTACTTGTTTTTCTCTTCACATGCCACTAAACGTAGTTTCCCATATCTATACCAGGAAATACGCCCGCCGCAACCCGCGAGTTATGTAGTGCGGGTTGGGGCAGCCTGCATCTTGACAGGCTGGTAAAATGCTAACCCTAACACCATCTTTTTTTTTTAATTTTTAATCTAATTTTTTAAATTAATAAATGGTGATCTAAAATTTTAAAAGCAATCACAAGTATAAATTATGTTTATCCACATTTAAAATAATCAATGCAAATATAAAACAATACATTACAAATATTTTACATGATTATTAATATTCAACATAAACTCATCAATCAACTCATCAAGTGAGCTAGAAATACCTTTTATAACTTTTCCATACAAATACCTTGTTTGATATAAAAAAAAATATCTCTTAATAAATTAAAAGTACATCTATCTAATTTTTTAAAAAGTTTATTTACCATGTTTTTCTAAAACACTTTTTTTCTATAATAAATATTGTCTATTATTTGATTGTAGTTATTAAATTTTTGTTATAAATATAGCATGCTTATTTTTTAAAAATAGTTTTTGTTTAGATATGTATTATGTAACATGAAATTTGAAATGTAAATGAGAAGGAAAATTTTCAAATATAATAACATATTATTTATGCGAAAATTTTTTTTTTAAAAAAATAGTGACGGGCTAGGCGGGCCAACCTGCGAGCTAGCCCGCCATAACCCGCGGGTTATGCGGTGTGGGCTAGAGTAGCCTGCACCTTGGCAGGTTGGCAAAATACCAATCCTAACCCGCTCTTTTACGGTGAGTTGGTGGGCTGGCCCACAAGCCCTAACCCATATTCCTGGCTCTACCCATATAAAAAAAAAAGCATCGAAACTTGCAAAAACCACTAAAAATACTAATGGTTTCGATGGCCTTTCATGAGGTTTTTTCATACCTCTTCCTGGCTTTTCCTTCTTCTTCCTTTGTTATTCACTTTGTTATACATTTGTATCAGAATTTATATAATCAAAATGCTAAAATTATTATTATAAGAATACAATTGATATATATATATATATATGCGCATGCATATAAGTATAAGAAAAATAACAATATAACATAAAAAAATAAAAAAAATAAAAAAACAATCAAATTAGAATATATCCTTACCTTTTTTAAAGAAATTTCCAGTGTTGTTTCACAGAAACCAAGAGAAAATAAAAGAAATGCTAAAACTAGAACACAAACCCTGTCAACAAAAAAAAAAGTGAAAGCTTTAGTTACAGGAGGAAAAAAATATTGATAGAAAATACTAGTATGTAATGAGATTAAAGTGATGAACACTTGATTTATTCACATGTTATTCATTGACATCACAAGGAATATGCATTTCTGTTTTGAAGTTTTTTTAATAGGCAATGAATATGCATTTCGCAATTATCCTTTTTCAGCAATTTTCAATTATAACATAAACATCAAATGGCTAAAAGATTATAGGAAAAATCCCATAAAAAGATACTTAAATAACCCAAATCATTATTTAAGTCTCTAAATTTGTCAAATCCTTAATCAAGTCACATGACCTAGAAAGAGATTTTAAAATTTTATGAAATAACTATAATGCCCCTTCATTAGAAACAACTAGAGAATTCTAAATTAACATATTCTATTTCACGGTTAATATATTACAATTCTATATTTATAACTTTATGTCTTAATAACATACTTTCAGTAAGTCTTTAAACAAAAGTTGATCATAATACAACCTTGAAAATTAACAAGCTCAATTATGAAATTAACATGTTTCAATTCTAGATTAACAATTTTCAATTCGTGATTCACAGGTTTCCAATTTCATATACAACTTCAAATTAGGTTTTAACATGTTTTACTTAGCTATTAATAAAAACACTTGACCCCTAGCTATAATCATAATCAATTTTACAATCAGCATAATAGAATCAACCTTCAAGTTCTAACAACTTCAAATCATGTTTAAACACATTCCACTTGGCTATTAACAACACACATAGCCCTCATAGCATTCTTCATACTGAACTTTCATGACCAAGCAAATGCAGAAAGTTATCCCACATATACATTCAGCGCCCCCCCCCCCCCCCACACACCCAACCTTTTAGCTCAATCTAAAGCAACACTCCAAACTTCCCGCCCTCCTCAACAAAATCCCCATCTCGCATAATCCATACCAAGAAAAATGAAACATTAAGATGACACGGTGAAACTATTAGAATTAAGGAAGGAAGATTCAATATAAAATCTAACTCATCATTGCCTCCTTGATTGATTTTTCAATTTTGCAATTGTAGACATTAAGTTTTCCTCATTTAGAGCTTTTATACAACATGAAAATGATAGAATATTTCAACACAAATTTTAATTAAAAATATCTTTTGGAATATTTAACAAATTAAATATTTCAAGGGAAAAATGAAAGTGAGATTAGAGTATTTTATTCTTCGAAATTTTAAGACAATCATAATTATCATTTTATTTCGATCATATACAATATACGATTATCTTTCAATGAGCTCATGGAGTAAACTACACGATAGTAAATATCATCTCTAGTCTCCAGCGCACTGAGGATTAAAAAGGCCCTCCACTAACTAAGTTACCACATTTATATAGAGCTGAAATTAAACCCCCCAATTATTTGTTTAAGCCCCGAGACCACCACCTCTTGCTTTCAATAAATAACTTAATAAATAAGATACAAGCAATTGCCACTTCAATAAATAAATAGTAAGCAAAAAAAAATTCCATAAATAGGTGTGTTCCCAAACTTGCCCATAAGAATTATAAAATTGAATCAAAAGGATATATTTGTTTCCAGTATAAGAATAATAATATATTTATTTAAAAATAATTAAACTTTGTGCGAATTTGAAAAATAAAATGAGCAATTAATTATGAAATTTCTAGAAAAAGTTTACTCCTTAACTTTCTAAAACGTTTAGTAAATTATATTGAGCTAAGCAAGGCCTAAAATGGCCAAAGAATAAAGCAAACGCAAGTTTTATTTATATGCTAGGATTATAAAAAGATATGTTAATTTAAAATAAATATATAAACAAAGATAAATAACAGTGATGATATCAATAAATAGCAAATATACAAGTCATTGGCTTCATTTCTCAATTGTATATGAGAGTAAGGAACACGCGCGCGCGCGTGCGAAAAGAAGGGCATAAATAGAGAATTACAAACATAATTAGAATGTTTGCTTACCTTCTTCTTCTTCTTCTTCTTTTCCTGAAAGATGCACGAAGCTACGAATGAAAAGAAGAGTAGAAGGAATAATTGTGAAGAAACTAGAACGCGGAAACAGCTTGCAAACCCGAGACAAGTCCTGCATGAATGAAATCTAATAAATAATAAACCGAACTGCGTGAAAAATAACTATATGTGATTCATAAAAATCCTGATGTAAATATTATAACAGATGAAGCATATAAGAGACTAAACAGAGAACGAAAAGCAAATAACAATAACAATAGTCACGCAAGAGGGAAAGAAACATAATAAGAATTAGAAGATTTTACCGATTTCTTTCCTGAAGAGACTTCGTTGGAGTACAGAAGTTGTGATGAAGCAGAAATGTGAGCAATGGAAGGCAAACTGATAGAACGGATAGGGTTACAAATGAGAGGGAGGATGAGATTTAAAGAGATAAAATGACTTTTTTTTAACAAAAAAAGGAAGTCAACTTCAAAGTCTTCCAACGTATAGAATTAGATAGCTCAATAATTTCATCTTTCTCGTTCTGTGTTGTTCTTTTTGACTCTTTAGATTTTGTTTGAATGCATTTAGATATTTCTTTCTCAATTCAAAGAACCCATCCATATCGCGCTATCACTTCATTGATCATGATTTAGGTTTTTTTAGGATGTCTTTCCCCATCAGAGTGTTACTATATACTCCTTTGGTCCTATTTACAGAGCTGAAAGAGAATACATTTTTGAACATATTTATAGGGTACTAAAAGAAATTTTTTATATAGATATACAATTTTACCCTTAATAAGATATAATGTATATTAAATAGGGATAAAATCAAAAATTTATTAAATTTTAAATTAAAATTAATAAAATTTAAAGTTTTTCTTAGTCTGTATAAACTATATTGGAAGTAACTTATAAATAGAATTAGGAGGATATGTTGGTAAACCTTATTATGTAATTGGTTAATTGCTTTTCCTTTAATTTAGTATATTGTCTTTTTATCAAAAAAAAAAAAAGGTAAGGAGAACACTAAGAGAGAGGTGGAAGGACATACATATAGCACTATTGAACGGAAAATTGCTGAAAAATGCCAGTTTAAAAACTATATTTCTCAGATGTGCCTAATTTAGAGTACCAGTATTATGGGCATCAGATTTTCTCGATATCCTTAGTTTAGCTACAAGAGTGTGTGATACCAACCATCCTTAAGTGATATTGTTAACAATGACATTAGGATTTTGATTCTTAGGGAGTGGCAGATCCAGATCAACCATGCATGTGTTTAGAGATCGGGCCTTAGCTGATCATTTTGTTAAGATTTCCCACAATACGGTGGATACTTTTTGCATCTTTGATCAACCTCCTCCTTTTTTCAAGAGAGAAGGTGGATGATGATTGAGATATTTTGTTTTAAGATCGTCTTGATTCGATTGCATTCAGTTGCATTCAGTTATTATGTGTGTATAAACTTTTCAGAGTACCGATGCTTTTCTGTATAGGTACTTTAGGGCAATAAAATTTTTAAACAAGTATTTTTCAGCAGTTTTTCATAATTTAAATGTATTATTACCTTTCTTTTTCTCCTTTCTTTTTCTGAAAGATGGAAGAAGCTATGAATGGAAGCCAAAAAAGTACACTAGAACGCACGAACAGCAAACCTGAAACAAGTCCTGCGTAAATGAACATTTTCAGGATGAAATTTATAGTTTTAACCTACTAAAATTATCAATAATATTTAATGAGTACCATAAGGAGAGGGAGCAACAAAAGATTAAATTTAATGGAAGAATTATGAAAATGTTAACGTCACAAACATAATCAAAAGTATTTTAGCAATTTCGTTTTTTTTAATTTATTGTGAACCGAATAATGGAGGAAAAAGAAGAAGAAAAAACAAAAATCAGAGCGAAAAGAAGTATCAATTTAAAAAAAAAACCAGTAAAATTATACCTCTTTTAAGATATTCAATGTGAATGGTTTAAAATCTAATAAATAATGATCTGAACTGAAAAAATAATTAAATAGAAGTTTTGATCTAAATATTATAACAGATAAAACATATGAAAGACTAAACATGGAAGGAAATGCAAATAAAAATAACAATATTCGTACAAGAGGGAAAGAAACACAATAAGAATTATAAATATTTACTTGTTTTTTTTTTTTAAAGACACTTCAACGTTCTTCGCCGGAGAATCTCCTTTTCGGCTTCTATATTTTGGTTATGAAATTGAAATAAGAGAAATTCAGAGAAAAAAGAGCACTAAAGTTGCGAAGAAGAAGAAGAAGCAGAATGCAAAAGTTTGAGCAATGGAAGGCAAACCGATAGAATGACTCTGTTAAAGGAGATGAAACTATTTTTTTGCTTTTTTTTTCTTTTTTTTAAATGAAGTCCACTTCAAAGTCCTCTCATATGTGTCATCCCACGAGTAAGATGCCTCAACAATTACTTCTCTAGTCCTATTTATAAAACATTTTTATTATGTTTATATCTTATCCTTAAGCTTATTATTCTTATAAATGATTATGCTGAAAGATGTGATTAAATCAACTACTTAATGTTGCTCATGATTAAATTCTCAATTCAGAACAAAAAGAATATGGATCCTACCAATCAAAAGAGTTGGCTTTATGTCATGGTACTGCATAGAGACTACATGTGGACTTAGATGAGGATAGGAGGAAAATTAGTACAACAATGTACGAAGGATAGGATCGGACCGAACGATATTTTAGTACTTTCTGATTCTTAATATAAAATCTAATTAATTAATATAAGTAGATTAATAATATTAATTAAATTAGTTAATGTAATATGTTTTTTCTAAAACACCCTAAGTATCTTCTTTAATTCTTTACATCCCTCTCCTAGTTAATTATTGTTGGGAAAATATCAATAAAGTTAATTTGAAAAAAAATTGATATATATAGGACCAATATCAACTGTCTAATTAGTTCTTATATTAAGAACTGAAAGATAATGTCTTTTTATCTCTGTTTCTATTATCTTAGCAACATAGGTACTTTTAACTCAATTAAAAGCATTTTATACTTAGCAGGTCATCTATGATATCACGTCCATTCCTGAGATAAAGAAACATTAGTCACACTATTAGAAGAGGGATAATTGAGTCGTTTGCTAAGTGAGATGGGCCTATATAAAGGGTCTCGTGTTATGTGTTTAGAGTGTGAGATAATATAATCTTCATCATGAAAGGGAGATGTTAACTTAGGTCTCCCACCTTAAGAATCCTCATAGGTTATAGGGTTTGTTTGTTACCCTTGTATAAGGGATGATTAGTGTTAACCCAAGTGGGTTACAATGATTATATGAGCATGTGCTCTATCATGAATAATAGATTTGATTTCTATCTTTCTTTTTTTTATTTCTCTCAAATCTCCAAAGTTAACATGGTATCAGAGCAGGTTAATATTTGGGCCATGAAGGTGATGCTGATTTTGCCACCGTAGCCTACCATAACCGAGTGGTCCAATTGTTGTATCTGCCAATAGCTTCAAACGCTACGTTTTAAGGATCTTTGAGCAACCCCACCTTTCTTGTTTTGCTGTCGTCACTAGCTTCCTTTCCACATTTTGTCTTAGCAATCTTCCTTCAATCTTGGCCATACTAGTCATCATGCATGGCCTTGCTAAACATTGTGTCGCCACAAAGAAGCACGAAGATTAGTCTCCAAGAAGCCGTTGTCTTGCGTTGTTGGTGTTTGATCGATTAGTTCACTTCTCCCACTAGTCTTTGCCATCGACCACATCTGATTCAATCATTCACCCTTCAAGCCACGACTATACACGTGTCTTTCATCGAGCAAAGTGCTGTAGAAGGATGCGGTTGTGGCTTGCCTCTAATTTTGGCTTTCTGATCTTGTTCTACTGAAGGCATTTGATGGCCCTTGAGTTTGTGTCTCCCCCAGCGGATCGACGTATCAAGATCAGTCTTTCTTTGGTGATATGCCCTTACTCTTGTCTGATTAAATTAAAGTCTGCAATCTCACCTTACATTTGTGTCGCTATAATGTGATAGCTGAACTGAACATTGATTCAAGAATGAGATTCTTTGTTCACCTTTTCAAGATTCATTAAAATCTAGTGCATCGCCAGGAGTGATGGATGAACATCGCTAATCCTTGTTCCTCTCTAAGGATTCAAATGGTATTGGCCTAAGTTTTTAACATTGCCGAATTTATTTCGGTCTTGGAGTCACTTGAACTGTGCAAGCTAAGATAAAGAAACTGCAGAAGAAGTTTTAATTAATTTCTTACAGCATTATTGATGATTTACCTCTCTCGGTCATTGATGTGTACGTAGATTTGCTTTGACTTTAATTGCTTGACCACCGTGGATGTTCTTATATACCCAAGGCTAAAATCACAATTTAATAAGTTGTCCTTGTTGTAGTATTTCGTGGGTTTCTGCGACAGTATGATATATAGATTTTTTGGCATTTATCCATGAGCTTCGTGAGGTAGAGGGGAGAAGAAAGTATTGGAGCATGTTTCCATCCAATGATATGTTGATTATGTTCAAGAACTTTATTCTTACAAGGCTAGTTCAAGCACCAGTTATTGGCTTCAGTTACACCATGACAGTTCTAGTTTGGCGACATAAGGGTAGAGAAGAGTGGGAAGTCCAAGCAATTATTTCATCAGTCCAAGTCACTAAGACGAGGTGCTGGGAAGAAGATGGTTTTCACTACAGTATGTTATAAGAGACGCTGCTAGAAGTCCTACTATGTGTGAAAGACAACCAACTTACGTTCTTGTTCCAAAGCAAAATGATGAGGTATTCACAAAGCTATTAACACGTGGAGTTTGGATTGGTGCGTCAGTTTGGGCATTCAGGGGCTTTAGCAAGTATATATTCAATGGCTTTTCGCAGCATGAGCAAATGGTTGAAGAATTGGTTTTTTGTTGAGTTTCTTCGTTTCTTCGTCGTAAGAGACTTGCAGCTGGTTGGTGATAACTTGCTTTGGAAACCATGCAAGAAATATGGTCAATGCTTGGGTGGGACTTCACTAAATGAGCCAATGATAGTAGCTGAAATATTTTCCTCTACCTGCAAATTCAAGCATGTCTGAAGAGAATCAACAAAGTGGATGTCAGGAAGAGTCTCTGACATCATGTTGTTTTGCATATTGAAATTGCAAGTTCACTTCATGCATAGGTGTGTTAGGAAAGTGTCTCCACACCAAAATAGGGAGGGTAACATGGTCCTCACTTCAAGTATTACTCTCAAGGTTTGAGGGTTTGTTATCACGTTGTTTAGCAATTGTTTGACAAGTTGAAAGGTTTTATTCTCTCCACCTCCATGGTTTTGTGTTTGTCAAGTTGATCACTTTAATTAAGAAGTGTTCAACTTGAGGGGGCATGTTAGAGAGAGGATAATTGAGCCATTTGCTAAGTGAGATAGGCCTATATAAAGGGTCTTGTGTGATGTGTTTAGAGTGTGAGATAATGTAATTTTCACCATGAAAGAGGGAGGTTAACTTGGATCTCCCATCTTAAGAATCCTCATTGGTTATGGGGTTTGTTTGTCACCCTTGTGTAAGAGATAATTAGTGTTAACCCAAATGGGTTACAATAATTGTATGAGTATGTGCTCTATTATGAATAATACATCTGATTTCCATCTTTCTTCTTCTTATTTCTCTCAAATCTCCGAAGTTAACAATAACAATTACATAATTGATGGAACTGGAAAGATATTCAAGTTAATGCTGAGCAGGCAATTCATTCGAGGAGACCAAAAAAAATAAGAATTAATGCAAGTTAAGAAAAAACGCTTTCCTTGATCAAGAGACTTCTAGACAGTTTGTGAGATTATAGGAAGATCCTGAGTTTTAGGTAAGTTTGTTTGATTACTAACTTAATTCATTTTGATTTAATTTACTTCACTGATTTAGTCCATTTTGTTTTTAATTTACAGAATGAAGACAAATAGAGAAACTTTTACTCTGGATAACAAAATCTGATTATATTATTTCTTACCTTGTCTTTTTTTTTTTTGGGAGACAGAATTCAGAGAAACGTAGAGCACACAAACAGCCAAGCAGAAACAAATCAAACAAGCCCTGTGACAGTGAATTTGAAATTTTTAAAAAAAAATTGTCGTTAATCTCTACAACTCCATTACATATAGCAGAAATAACTAGAGCAAATGTAAAAGAGTAAACAAAATATGTAGAAATAGACAACGATTTAACATTATAGTTATAATCAGAATGTATTCATACTTTTTGTTTTGTAAATTTTCGTTTAAGAAACATATAATTAAAAAAAAAATTTTGAAGAAGCTCAAATAGAATTTATTAGACTTATATAATGAAATTTTGTACTAATTAAACTTACAAGATTAATTATAAATAATATTTCATCTTTCTTTGCAATGAAGATTTTACCTTCTTTCTTTGCCTTCTTTCTCCAGCCACTTCAATGATGTTTACCAAAGAAAACTGCTTTTGTTTTATAGAGACAGAGAACAGAAATAAGAGCAACGGAAGCAAAAAGAAAGTGAAAGGAAGTGAGAAATAGAAAACGGAAGGAGCACAGAAACATGAGAAGCAGAAGCAGAAGCAAAAATTTTGAGCAAGACAAGAAGAAGTGAGAGTGCCATAATAAACTAATAATTGAGATTCTTTTACTGTAACCCCCGAAATTGTATTTTTCTTAATTGTTATTAAAGAGCCATATTTTACCGACTATCCCCTGTCCCAGGAGATAGTATTAAATTTATTATACATTTTAATATTCAGGATGACTGGTATGATAAATTCTAAAATAAAATATACTATTTAATTTAAACTTTTTATACGAGCCTTCTTAAATAATTCATGTTGAATTAATATAAATAAACTTACACGAACACAAATAATTTTTTATGGAGATGAGCCAATAAAACAAAATAATTATTTATTTTTAATATTTTTGGGCATCACAGAAAACTACTTTATTAAAACTATAATTCTTTCAATAATTTGATATGATGAGAACAGATTCAAAGTCTGCAAAGCCCCCCCACTCAGTACAATAATTTAAAGGCACAGTACTACAGAAGTTAGAGTGCTTTGAATGATGACAGGATCTCCATGTGATGCGCGGAGAATATTTAACTTATAATAAATTTCTGATCATCCTTTTGTTTTATTTTAATTACGTAATTTTTTTTTTTGATAATATATATTTTAGTTTAAATCATTAACACCGTTAAAAAATATTTTTAAAAATTCTTTATATATATTTTTTAATTAAAAAAATATTAATCAATCTTGTTTTCTACTTTACCCCTCATTATACTAAATCTATAATTTATCTTTTAATATTAATATTTATTAATAATGTATTTATTATTTTTATAAATTTTAATAATTAAAACACAACTTATAATTTTATTGAACATACATATAGATAATTACAAAAAAATTTTACTAATATATATTTAAAAAATTACATCACAACTAATTTAAATAATAAACAAGATTTATTGTAAAATAAAAATTTGTATTTGTAATTAATAAAATTTATAATATGGGTAATCAATTAAATAGTATAACAAAAAATATTATAATTATTTTTTAATTTCAAATAAAAATATATGATATGTCAATAAATGATAATTATTAAGTAATATTTATATTAAGAATGAGTAATTCGGTCAAAATAATAGGTCATCTATGATTTATTAACGGTCTTAAAACTACAAATGAGGTTTTTTACAATATATATTTTAATTTTTAAAAAATCCATATGAGTTTTCAAAATAAAAAGAAGGTATTTATAATTTAAGTTAAATAAAGATGAAGTTAATATATTTACTCTTAAATTATTCGTTATTCATATGAAGGACCCCCCACCAGCTTGGTTTTTTTTTAAAGAAGAATTTCAATTAAGTCCCAAAAAAAGAACATAATTATTATAAAATCTCTGAATAGTTTAAAACAATAAATTTTAAGGTAGAAAATAAGAATTTCTTATTTGTTATTGGGAATTTTCAATAGTTTTTTTTTGAAACTCTATTGTAATTCTCTTTTTAAATAAAAAGCTAATTTATTTAATGTAAGTAAAATATTATATAAAGACTGATAAGTCATATTCGGTCAATTTGAACTAAATCCAAATGAACAAGAGGAAAAGGTTAATCCAGAGCATTCAAAATCAGGAAAAAAAAAAGCAAAGCAATGATTTTCTATTATTACAAGTCCTCATGATTTTATAAGGGGGGGGAGAGGGGAATAAATATAGCACTACAAATCATAATTGAAGGAAAAACTGCTGAAAAATGTCTGTTTGAAAGTTTATTGCTGATAGGTTGTCTAAACCAGAGCATTGATATTGCGTCTACAAACTTTTAAAGCACCGGTGCTTTCCTACGTATAAGCACTTCTTTTGAGTTCTGGGGAACAAAATTTTCAAACAAGTATTTTTCAGCAATTTTTCCTAATTTAAATGTATTATTACCTTTTTTTTATTTTTTTTGCCTTTTCTTTTCTCTGAAAGATGCACGAAGCTATGAATGAAAATAAAAGCATACTAGAATGTACGAACACAGGAGCGAAACAAGTCCTGCCCAAATGAAAAATTATGGGGTGAAATTTATAGTCAATAATATTTATTAATCACACAAGCAGAGAAAGCAACGAAAGATCAATTTAATGAAATGAATGATGGAAATGTTAATATCACAAAAATAATCAAAAGTATTTTAGCAATTTCAATTTTCTTTTATAATTTATTGTGAACCGAATGATGGAGGAAAAAGAAGAAAAACAGACGAAAAATCGTAGCAGAAACAAGTCCTTCTTATTTACCAAAAAAAATATCAAACTTAAAAACAATAAAATTTTATTTTTTTAAGATATTCAGTACGAATGATTTAAAATTTAATAAATAGTCATATGAACTGGAAAATTAACTAAGCAAAGTTTTGATCTGAACATTATGGCAGATAAAGCATATGAAAACTAAAACATGGGACGAAATGCAATAACAATACATAACAATATTCATATAAGAGGGAAAGAAACAGTAAGAATTAGAATTTTTTACCTTTTTTTTTTTTTTGAAGAGGCTTCAACGTTTTTTGTCGGAGACTCTGCTTTTCAGTTTTTGTATTTTTCTCGTAAAATTGAAATGAGAGGAACTCAAAGAAAAAAAGAGCAATGAAGTTGGGAGGACAGAAAGCAGAATGCAGAAGTTTAGCAATGAAACGCTAACAGATAGAATGACTTGCTTTAAAGAGATGAAATGATTTTCTTTTCTTTTCCTTTAAAAAAAATCAAGTCAACTTCAAAGTCTTCCTATATGTTAGTCCCATGTGGAATTAGATATCCCAGTGATTACTCTTTAATGAGACACTCTTTAAATTTTAAATTTAATTAATTATATCTTAAGAAATTTAATTATTTTTTAACTTTAACTCATTTAATATGCATTTTTTTTCAGTAACATTTGTCCTTTGAATAATAACAAAAGAATTAATTATATATGAAAAATTTAATAACTCGACTCATAAACAGGAGGAAAAAAAAAAACGGAACCTCTATGCTTCTCTTATAAATAGTTTCAGAATTTAAAACAATACTCTTCTAATCCTGTAATCCTGTTTATAAGGTAAAAAAATTTCTATTCTATTTATAAATTATTTATTAAATTTGTTAATGAATATATAATTTTTATTTTTTTATTTATTATTACTTAGTATAGACTTTTTGTTCTTATGAAATAATATAAATTAAAAGAAAAATCAAAAAAATATCATTAAAATTTTAAAACTCTCAAATTAAAAATGATTACAAAAATATGCTGCATTTATTTTTTGAATGCTATCTGTTGTTAAAAAAAAGGCTTAAAGCATAATAAAAATTTTT